>NC_060280.1:11028986-11094843 GCF_021613505.1 Equus quagga
GGCGGGGTCACAGGTATTGGAGCTGTACCAGAGGTCACGGGCATTGGTGGGGGAGGTCATCTAGGCTAAGAGCTGGGCCATGGGGTATTGTGGGGAAGGAAGCGTAGGGAGAGGAGGTGGGCAACACTGACAGCAAAGGAGACCAGGGCCTGAGGACTCCCCTGCTCCCACGGGGAAGGTCTTGCTCTTTGCTCCCAAGATCCCCTTGCATTCCTCCAATCTCCAGCCCCTCCCATTTTTCCTTGACTGGACTTTTCCTTGAGAAACCTGCTTTTCCTTGCAACCCAATCAACACTAAGTTGGCAGCTGAGCTCCAGTGTCACTTCTATGAAAGCCTTCCCTGACTCCACCACGTGGGGAGACAGGGCTCCAGTTTCCAGGTGCCCTTGGCTGCATGTCCCCACCAGAGTCATCATCACTGTCAGCCATGTTTGCATGCCAGTCTCCCCTAGACTGAGGTCCTCCAGACATGGACCCATCTTGTTCTGTGTGTCCTGATTTCCCAGTTAATTACCCAATGGCGTGCAGTGTCTGGTGTAGTGGATAAACAGATGAATAAAGGAAGGAACACCACTCAGCTCTGCCCGCGAGGACCTTCCTGCCAGGGTGGGAGCCCGCTCTCACCCACACCATGGCAGCAACATCCAAGAAGCATGTGATGCGTGCAGCCGTCGCCGGGACAGGGGTGGGAGCAAGTAGAGGGCAGCCCTGAGCCCGGGGCGGCCAGGGAGGGCTGGGGTGGGAGGGAAAGGAGAAACTGTAGAGGCCGTGGTGCGGGTGACAGTGTTCACTGGAGTTGGCAGAGGGCAGTGGGGGCAGGGAGGACTTCTGAGTGCAGAGGACAGACAGGCAGCACTTGGGCCCATGGTGGAGACAGGGCCTGACCTGAGCGGAAGTTCCAGGTGGGAGGTGTCAGTGGGGCCCGTCCTGGGCCTTTGGTAACTCATCCACTGAGCTGACGTCCGACAAGGTACGGTGCCGAGTGCCAGCTATACAGCAACGACAGAGAGCAGAATTCAGAAACCAGACTGGAGCTCTTAAGAGAACAAGACTTGCGCCTGCCATTACAAGGACCAGGACAGGTTATGTGCTATACATGACCCAAGCATTTGAGGAGCACTTTACAGTTTGTAAAGTGCTTCCTCACGTATTAGTGATTACACAGTCATGTGGTATAGTGGAAAAATGGTGACTGTTGCTGCGGAAAGCCCGAGCTGAGATCTTGCATCCACCGCTGGGGGGCTGCACGACCTTCGGCTCATGACAGCCTCCCCGAGCTTCGGCTTCCTCGTCTGCAGAATGACAACGGCGGCCATGTTTATGGAACCCCCATGTACTCCAGGCACTGTCGTAAGTGCGTTTATATGGAGTGACTATTTGACTCTCAAAACGAGCTATCAAATAGGTACTACTGTTACTCCCATTTTGCAGGTACAAAAACTGAGGCTCAAAGAGGCTAAGTAACCTGGCTGAGTCACACAACTGCTCAGGATAAGAGACGGGACGGGAACCCAGTTATTCTCGCTCCAGAAGCTCGTTCTCAGCTGTAACGCTAAACTGGTAGATAACGACAGCAGCCCTGGCGCCAAGGTTTTGGGGAACCAATAAGATTAACGCACATGTACATGACTGGTTAGAGGTTAGAGGTAAACTGGCCATTGTTATTCTACTGTCTGATGCTCACAACGTTAGAGCATTTGTTTGCTTTAGCAGATGCTGTTGACAGATACCGGGCATTGCCATTGGCCTGGCCTAGAGGTCACCCAACACAGTGACAGTGGCCCTCTGCCTGGGGGCATTCTCTCTCTGAGAGAGACATTTGACCAGCAAACAGGGCAGGTCCAGAAGTGCTGGGCTGCTCACATCCCAGGAGCACCCCTCAGCCAAGGAGGATGCGGGTTGGTGGATAAACACCCCATCAGTGGAACAGTTCTGAGGCGTGCCCCACACAGCCCTTCAGAGGGTCCCCAACAGGACCAAGCCCCAGCTTCCCACAACAGCTCTCTCCTTTCTCTGTCTCACTCCCCACTCCCTCCTAATGCTTCCTGGAATTGCTTCCCACATAATTGAGTGTCATCACGGTCCTCCCTTGGGGTCTGCTTTGGACGACCCACACTAAGGCAGGGATGCAAGTCAGTTTGGAGAGAGAGGAAAAGAAGAGATCTTGCCGGTCAAGGCTTGAGACTGTTCTGCGCAGATACTGCCAGAGAAAGAGCTGGAGAGAGGGGGGCCTCCACAAGCCCTCCAACAGAAGGGAAGGTCCCAAGAACAGGGAACATGGCCCAGGTCTCCCTCATGCTGGTTCTCAGCTAGGATAGCCCCCGAGCCCACGTTTCACCTGACGCTTCAAAAAGATTGGCCATCAAAGGGTTTTGGCAAGAGCCCCCACACCTCTGGAGTAGACGACAGGGGCATCCCTTCAAACTCTGGGACCTGAGCATAGAACAAACTCGAAGAAGCTCCCTTGTCCAAGTACACCGAGGTCCAGCTTTACGAGGCAGTTTTCTTTTTCTCCCCAGCCTCCCGCACGCCTCTCTTCAGAGGCCACGCTTGTTTGGTTACTTAATCCCAAACCTTTTGCACCTTCAAAGGGCCCCTTTGTGTCCGGGATGAAGCGGAGCATTTCTGCCTTGTGGACACGATTTTCCAAATGAACTTCCAAACACAGAAGAGCCCAGATTATCAACAATCCGCCAGCATCGTGGTTTGGGCCGACAGAATAAATGAACAGGAGGCAAGACGGAAAACACAAAGAACCATGAATTTTCAGCAGGTTCCTCCAGCCAAACACTTTGCAATTTCATTGGAAAGCATTCTCAGGGGGAAAGAGACCAAAGAACATGGTGGAAAAAAGCAAATTACTGGCTCATCTTCCCTTGACGAGTTGGTCAGGGGAGAAGAGGGCCCGGCTCTTGAATAGGGCTGAGAGCTGGCCAGCATGATGGGGAAGAGGGCTTTGTCACCTCCGAATGAGGGTGGGCTGGGTCACAGCCCCTGGGCTGGGTCCCAAAGTTTCCCTGCACATTTCATTCATCACTGAAGCTGCAGAAAGACTGAGAACAGAGGGCATCTGGCTGGAGCCACCCTGGAGGGTGAGAACACAGTCGGAATGAAAAAAATCACACAAGATTTGAAAAAAAGAAAACAAAAAACCTGGCCATGAAAGAATATGTTATTCAGAGCTGACCCAGTTGCCAATGGTTCAAGTTCCTCCAGTAAGAGGCAGGATTACCGAAGAGTCAAAGCTTGGCTGTGGGGCCAAGCTGCCTGGGAAGGAACCCCCCAGCTCTGCCCCTTAGAGGCTAGGTAACCTTGGACCTATCACTGAATCTTTCTATGTCCCTCAGTTTCCTCATCTGCAAATCAGGCCTGATGATAATAATCGTACTTACTCCAGAGAGTTGTCTGTGATAAGTGAATGAGCAAATACACCTGAAGCACCTGGAAAAGCGTCTGGCCTAGAATAAGTCCCCAACACCTGTCAGCTGTAATCACAACGTGGCTTCAACAGACAACAGCTCCTCGCCACTACGATACTCTCCCAGGTGCAACAGAATAAGAGTTAAAAAGGCAAAGCAGCCTGAAAGCAAGTCAGGCCAAAGAATCCCCTGAAGGAGGAGACTCTGGCGCCCGGAACAAAGTCGTGGATGACCTTACCTGTGCGCAGCTCCGTCGGAGCGCAGACGCCACTCGCTGTGTGGGCCACAGCGCAGGGGGAACTCTGAGGTCCGTCTGACGTCCCCAAGCTCTCTTGGGTGTGGTAGAAAGACCCTGTTAGACTGCAGATCAGAAGTGTGGCGGAGACGGGGGCTCTGTCCTCACAGAGGAGACGGCACCCCCTCCTCACACCGCATAGCAGCTCTGCCATCTGGTTGTGCCTGTCGCTGCCGTGGTCAGTGCCGTGGTCAGTGACAGGAGCCTGGCCCCCTGGGGCAGCAGAGGGGCGTGTCCCAGGCACAGTTCACAACGGGGAGCCAGCCGCTCTGTGGTCGGTCTGTGCGCGGGTGGCAGGTCTCACACCCACTTGCCCCTGATGGCAGAACCCCGCCCGTCTCCATCCTTCACTCGAGATAAGGGCCCCAGGCTTGTCTCTGCAGAGGTGTCTTCAGGGGTGAGAAATGGCCATTGTCACGCCTCCACTCATCTCAGACAGACACACGCACCCCAGCTAGACCCACGGTTCTGTGCCAACCTTCCTCATGCACCCCAGAACCCCAACTTTTCATCTAGACTCCTGTAGCTTGGGAACGAAGCTGGAATTAAAACAAAGACAAAGGGCTGCTATCAGTAATTATTTCTGAAGTAACAAGCAGCTAATTGGGACTCAGCGTTATTAAAAACCTAAACTGCAGGCAGTAATTAAACCGCAGCTAACGAGGCTGTCCACACGGGGCTCCGCGGCCACCGCCGCCCGCCACCCTCGTCCTAGCGGAGGGTCTGCTGTTGGAGGACGTAAACGGCTTCTGCACAGCCCTCCGAGAGACATTAGTCCCCAGAAATTCCCGCCGGGGGAAGCCGGTGTGGCCAGGCAGGGGGCGAGACAAGGCACCAGGGAGAAGCCCAGGAGCCTGTGGAGGTTTCTAGATCGACGGCCGTCCCTGTCAGGATGGGGACATCAAGCCGGTGGGAAATGGCTGCAGGGTACTGTCAAGTCGGTGGGGGAAAAGCTGAATCGACTCTTTTATAAGTAGATTTATTGAGCACCTCTAAGGCATCAGGAACTCTGGGAGACGCATTTATAAACATTATTTCATTTACTCCTCCTAACAGCCTTAGGAAGGAGGTGCCATGAGGAACCCCGTTATAGATGAGGCCGCTTGGCTCAGAGAGGTGAAGTCACCTGTGGGCACTCACCTGGCCGCTGCACAGAGTGAAGCCGGGGTCGGAACCCAGAAGGAAGGGGGCGCCTGGGTCACGTTCTTGCAGTCAACATGACAAAGTGAGACAGGTGTGGGATCCGTGGGGACAGCTGGCTATGGCCACTTTCTAGCTGCCAGGTGAGCTTGTCAAGTTACCCAAACCTTCGATGCCTCAGTTTCTGCATCTAGAGTGGGGACAATCAGGCCTGTCTAGCAGGTCTGCTATAAAGACTACACAGCACGTTGCATGTCAAGCCTTCAGCACAGGGCCGGGTGCACAGTAAACACTCAGTAAAGGCCAGTTATTATTAGAGATGCTGTTTAGATGCCCTCGGAAGCAGTACTGAGCGTTGGATGGAACTCATCGTCTGAGCATGGCAGAGTTTGTGCAACAGCGGGAGTCTCAGCAGAGTGTCTGTCTGCCTGTGTCCCCTTGGGAAGGGGGCAAACAAACCCAGCAGGCTGGCTCCATTCTGAAGCTACTGCCCTGGTGTCCGGGGCAGCGGGAGGCTGGCCAAGCTCCCAGACAGCCTGTCTCGGGCCTGCAGCACAGCGCCGTTGCCTCACCAGCTTGTAATGAGCTGCGTCTCCATCCTGATTAGGGGAACAATCCTCACTCAGAAAGACTCGGGGGAAGGAAGTGACAGCGTCGTGGGGACAGGGCATAACCTTGCCTCCCAAGGAGGGGCTGGCTTCTGGGGAGCTGGTGACTTGAAGGTCACAATCCAAGATGGTGCCCATCCCTAAGGAGGAGGCTGAGCAGAGCCCACCGGAGCAGGTCTGGGTCAGAGTAGGAGACGTGTTGGGGCCAGCCCAGGGCTCTGTCTGCAACCTGGGAGGCAGCTGCTCATGGGCTCTTGTTTGCCAAGAAGGGCAAGCAAGGAAACCAATGTTCTCTGGGTACCTTCTGGGTACCAGGCCCAATGCCAGGCCTATGACATCATCACCGTCCTCAACATTGTCCTATTAAACAGAATATTAGGGCACCATCTTTTCCAAAGCTGTGGATTGCAGCCCATTGCTGGGTTATGAAAACAGTTTAGTGGGTGACGAATAGCATTTTAAAAATAACATGATAAAAAAGAAAGAAAATTTCGGAGCGCACTGCACAGAGCAAGGATAAGCATCGTCTTGCAGAAGTTTCATTTCTTTAATGTGCGTATGTGAGAGTTTGAGAGTGGGGCTGTAAGGGGGATAGAAACCGTGCCCATTTCATAGAGTTGCTGTGGGGATTGAGTGAGTTAGTAATTTCAGTGCTTACAGCAGCGTGGCAAAGGCTGCCAGCTCTCACCTCTGTTCCCTTGGAGACAGTTCAGGTTCCCTATATCCACCAACGGTGTCCTGAGTCTGTCTGTCTCAAAGGTGATCTCAAGCCATGGGAATAAGCTTAGTCTAAGTGCGGGGCAGATAAAAGTCTGGTAGAATTTATGCCTCCGGAGTGACCTTCAGCCTCTGAGGACTGGGAGAAGATGCTGGATAAACCCCACAGCCTCCTCACCCCACAGGCAAGGATTCCGAGGCACGTCCCCACCCTCTCTCAGAGGGCGCCTAGCGGGACTGAGCCCCACTCGCCCACAGAAGCCACGACCTTCCCCATCTCCCTACCCCTTTCTCTCTCCGCTTCCTGGGATCCCCCCCGCCAATAAACCTCTTGTACCTATATCCTTGTCTTGATGCCTAATCTTATTGTGGATGAACTCAACTTAAGCAGATTCTGGCACGAAGGAAGTGCTCCATAAGTGTTAGTTTGTGAGTCATGTTCATCTTGAGATGGGATCTGTGCAAATGCTTTATACGCATCATCTCATTTAATCTTCACTCCAACCCTATAAGAGGAACTGTGATGGTCCCCATTTTCCAGATAAGGAAACAGGCCTAGGAGAGCTAAGCACCCTGCTCACAGTTACGTAGGTAGAAGGAGGGGACCCCATTCTGAACCTATGTGTGGTACCCAAGCCCTGTGGTCACCCTCTGCACTCCGCCGAATCCACACAAGCATCCTGCCAGTTAGCTACCACCGTTACTCCCATTTGACAGAGGCGGAGATGGACCATTCAGGAAACTAAAGCACTCAATTCCCATGCTATTCGCTGCCAGGCTGGGACCAGCATCCAGCATTCCGACTCCTGGCTCCGTGCTTCCCAGGCTGCCTCCCAGCACCCTGCGAAGGGCAGGCATGGGCAAAACCCCTTCCCTCAAAGAAAAATCCGCTCAGAGGAGCCTGGCCGGCTGTTCAGCAAACCTGCGGTATGGGAGAGAGGTCAGATGCGGGTGAAAAGAAGGCAATTTTAGCAGGCTTACTGGGACTTCCAGATGGAGAGAAGTCTGTTCTAGCGCTCGTGCCTCAGCTTCTCAGCCTGTTAAATGGGGCCGCTGACCAGATACTGAGTCCCTCCACTCACTGCTGGCTTCAACATTCACCTGCCCATCCTTGTCTCCAGCAGCCCCGCCATTCCCACCAAAGCACCATGAGCTGTACGTGCCTGTGGTCCGAGCTCCATCTGTAGAAAGTTCACCCTGGTTATTCACTGCCCATCTGCCGTGTGCCAGGCACAGCGCTAACCTCTCAGTGCCTCCACTTCCTCATTAGTAAATGGAATAATCTCAGTATCTGCTTCATGGGTTGTTCTGAGGATTAAATGAGCTAATTGTGCAAACCACATATCTGACAAAGGACTCATATACTCTCAAAACTCCACATTCAAAAGCCAAACAATCCAATGAGAAAATGCACAAATGATTTGAAGAGCCACTTTACCAAAGAGGCTATACAGATGGCAAGCAAGCACGTGAAAAGATATCCCACAATACTGGCTATTAGGGAAATACAGAAGAAGACCATGATGAGACGTCACCACATACCTATTAGAACAGCTGAAATAACACCAAATGCTGGTGAAGATGTGGAACAACCGAATCACTCACACATCGCTGGTGGGACTGTAAATGGCACAGCCACTCTGGGAAACAGCTGACTCTCTCTTAAAAACCCAAACATACACTTACCACATCAGCCAAACAATTGCACTCTGGAGCATTTATCCCAGAGAAATGAAGACTTATGTTCCCACACAATCATATGTGAATGTTTTAGCAGCTTTATTTGTAATAGCCCAGAACTGGAAACAGCCCAGATGTCCTTCAATGGTTAAACTGTGGTACATCCATGCCTCGGTCTATTACTCAGCAACATCAAAGGAATGAACTATTGATACGCACAGTGTGGATGGATCATGCTGAGTGAGAAAGAGCCAATCCTGAAAGGTCATATGCTGCGTCATTCTATTTAGACAACATTGTTGAAATGATGAAATGATGCAAATGGAAGATATACTAATGGTTGCCAAGAGTTAAGGACGGTAGAAGGAGAAGGGTGGGTGTTACCGTAAGGCGTGGCATAGGGAAGATCTTTGCGGAGAGACACTAGATCTGTCTTGATTGTGGTCGTTACACAAATCCACACAAGTGGACACAGAACTATACTCACGCGTCCTCATTCCAATGTCAGTTTCCTGGTTTTGATACTGTTGTGTAATTACGGAAGATGGAACCATTGGAGAGAACTGGGTGAAAGGCACAAGGGATCTCTCTGTAGTGTTTTGCAACTTCCTGCAAATCTATAATAATTTAAAAATTAAAAAAATATTTTAAATGAGCTTGTTAAGAGTTTAGATCCGTGCCTAAGTGGCCACTTAATCAACATTAGCTCTCATTATTATTATCTCATTTCCATTGTTACTTCATACAAGTCATCTTATTCAATGCTCACGATAAGCTTGCGAGAAAAGTTTTTTTACCCCCATTTTACAGACTGAAATACTAAGATTCCGACATAGCAGTTAACTTGTCTAAGTTCACATATCCAGAAAGACCTAGGAACTGAAGCTCAAATCCACGGTCTTCTCACATATATGCAAGTACAAAGACCAGTAAGATAAAAATCTTTGCGTCATTGAGGGTAAGTAAGAGGGAAGGGCAATAAGGTAAGTAAGAGCTATAACAAACCCAAGCAGAATACCATAAATGCTGTATAAGTTCTATGGGAGGGCAGGAGAAGGAGGAGTAAAAAATTCCAACTGAAGAGATTTAGGAAGGCTTCCTGGAAGAGGCGACATTTGGGATTCTTTGAAGAACGAGTAGGAGGTCCATAGGTATGCATGGGGTAGTGGTGCAGGAAAGGGCATTCCAGGCAGAGGGAACTTGATTGTCAAGGGGTGGCAGAGCTTGGAGAGCAGTGACAAGCCCAGGGAGGCCAAAGCAGCTGCCAGAGTGCTGTAGTGACCAGAGGCAGATGCAGACACAAGGAAAAGCAGAGGCAGCCCCTGAGGAGAGGCTGGGGACCGGGCTTGTTCCCCCAGCCTTTGCTCACTGTGGCCTCCAAATTGGAGTCTGCCGTGGGAGCCGGAAGACCAGTGTCTAAACTGTTTGTGCAGTTAAAACCGCACAAGAAGGGCCAGCCTTCTGTTTATGCTGCAAAAGCCAGGCAGAGCCCGCGGGTTCTGGGGTCCCAGGAAGCAAGGAGCCCTTCCATCTCAGGACTCAAGACAGAGTTGTCCAGGGTCCTCCCGATGCCCAGCCCCAGCAGATCCTGAAGGCAAACCCCTGCCCTTTGTGGGCTTTGGAAGTTTATCTTCCAACCGTCAGTCACGAGCTGTATCACCTCGGTTCTCGTTATCTTCCCTCCCCGACGATAGCCTCTGTGTGGCCAGGAGCTAGGAGTCTCTGGCTCGTCGTTGACCCCAGCTTGGAGTGGGCACATAGAGCTGTCCATATTCAATTCCACTTGACTGATCCAATACCAATTCATCGGGCACCTGCTAAACGCAGTCCCTGTGCTAGGGACCAGAGGCGAAAGAACGAGATGCAGTTCCTTCATGGGAAGAGACAGCCACAGTGCACCCACCGGGCGATGGCGGTGCCGACTGTCTAGAGGCAAAGAGATGAGAAACTACCCTGGACTGTGACTGGTGGAGATGGTCACTTCTGCGCAACTTATCTTAAGAAATGTGGAGGTGAAGCCTCCTTCTCCATGGGAATGGGCGCCATTGATTGCGGTGTCCAGAAATTGCTAATGATGCTAAACAGAGACACAGGTGATGCTCCCACCACAGTAAATGCATGGCAGTGGTGACGGTGAGCTCTGTAACACTTTTTGCCAAGGTCATGAGCGAAAATTGGATGTAAGACAAGCACAATATAGAAATGTATTAAGGAATAATACGTTTTAGGTCATAAGCCAAAAAAGCAATGTATTTTCTGCAATTCAACTTCTACAGCCCTAAAGTGAATTATCTGAAAAGACTCTAGGGGAGAGACATCTTGTAGTACGTCATCAGTATGTCCTTATTCAAGTGGACATAAAAGAGGCTCAACTGAGAAAATTGTGACAAGGCTGACTGACAGGACAACTGTGGATTAAGCACGGGGTCTTCCAAAAGGCCTCTCTTGATGAGCAGTCTTGACTCAAGCTTTGGAGGAACGAAGGTGACTCTGATGGGCAGTGGAATGAATCACAACATGTACAATTCCTTAACTAAACGTTTACTGACTTAAAAAAACGTGGAGGTGGCATTTGATTATCTGTGGGTCTTTGCAGTCAGGATTGTGGCTCAAATAACCCCCTCATCTCTCCACGTCCACTTTGATTTGCCTCTACCAGGCTGTCCCCGGGGCCGGGCTCAGTAGATGCTTTGGAAAATGGATTTTGAGCTGTACAGGGCACCTTTTCGAGATGTACACTCAGGCTTCGGAAGGAAGAATTGGACTGAAGGGAGCAGCTGAGAGGGAACTCAGAGATGCCCCGGGACAATTGCTTTCCACCTGGGCTGGCTGGAGCCAGAGGGTTCCACAGACGTGCCCAGGTGGGTGGAGACTGCCCTGGGGAAGGTGGATGCTGAGGCCCAGGGCTCAGGGTCTCTTCCCGCTTCAACCAGAAGAGCTCACTGTGACCTTTCTTACACATCGAAGCTCCAAATACAGTGGAAGAAAGGTTCCATAATTTAAGGTTTAAAATCCACTAAGCTACTCCAACACCACCATCATCATCGTCATCATCATCATCTTTACAATAGCTGATTTTGAGTGTTTCACACGTGTGAGACACTGTTAAAAGCGTGTTACAGGCATTATCTCATTTAATCCTCATGGCAACTTTAAAAGGTGGGTATTATTATTATTCCACTACATAGGAGAAAACAGGCCCAGAGGATAAGTCATTGGACCAAAGCACACAAAGCGTAAGTGATGGAGCCCGGCTGAGGACTCACGCAGCCAGCACGTGAGCCCGCACAGCTGTCCACTACAGATTCTGAGGAAGGTAAGGCCCAGAGAGAGGCAAAGACTTGCCCCTTCCCTCCCTCCCTCTCCATCCTTCAGTGTACCTTCCAGGACAACTCACAAGTGGCTTTATGTAGACCGTCCCTTGGTTACCAAGCATCTGTGCTCCCCAGCCCAGAGCGGCTGAAGGAGATGGAACTGCGACGGCCGATCTGCTAGGGGGGCCCTGTCCTGAGTGGGGCTGGGGCTCTCTCTTGGCCTGTAGCCTCATTTCCCACCCTCTGCTCCAGAGGAAGGGGAGGACTTCCGGCATGGCATTCCAGACCCTTCACGGTCTGCACTTATCTGTCTGTGCAGCCTCACTTCCATTTTTTCCCCTCCATTGTCTCTTGCTATTGCAGATATGTATCCACCCTGTTCCTTTGCCATGCTGCTCCCTCTGCTGAGAATGCCCTTCTTGCCTTGCTAGTGTGGCATACTCTTCCTCAGATGTCCCCTCTCTAGGGCTCTGACCTCCCTCCCGAGGCAGAACCAACCACACTCTCGCCAGCACGCTCCCTGTCCCAGCACACACCGCCGGTGCTCTGACCAGTGATCCGCTCCACTTGCTTGACTCAAGGACATGCAGATGGTCCCATTTTTACTTCACTGAAACCAGGATGGTTCTTACAATCCATGCTTCTGATTAATGTAAGAGTATTTCTTGCTGCTGAATTGCTGTTATCAAATCAATAAACTGTTTTGTAATCGATGTTGTCTTAGGATCCAGGAAACACAAGACTTCTCTGTCTCCCTCCAGGCTGAGCTCACCTGGGCTGAGGGCCATGACCTGTATGTCTCTAGAACCCCCGTGGGCCAGCACAGGGTGGCACAGAGGAGAGGCCAGATGATGGCAAGTCACAGTGCTCATGGTTGCCCTTGGCGCCCCAGTCGCCATGAGAGGCCTGTGGGGCTCTGGGCTCCAGGGCATCCAACAGGCCAGGGTATCAAGCCTTGAGCCATTTGCCCACTGCCCAGTGAGTTCATGCAACTGCTTCACGGCACATGCCCTGCAGAGAAACATGGGCAAGAACGCAGACTTCATTTCCCTGGTGCTAGCTTTCTAGTGCTGCCATAACAAAGAACAACTGACTGGGTGGCATAAACAACAGAAATTTATTTTCTCACAGCTCTGGAGGCTGGAAGTCCGAGATGGAGGTGTCAGTAGGGTTAGTTTCTTCCGCGGCCTCTTTGCTTGGCTTGTCGATGGTCGTCTTCTCTCTGTGTCTTCACATGGTCTTCCCTCTGCGCATGTCTGTGTCCGCATCTCTTATAAGGACACCTGGCATGTAGGATTAGGGCCCACTCCAATGACCTCATTTTAACTTAATCACCTCTTTAAAGACCCTTTCTCCAAATACAGTCACATTCTGAGGTATTGGGAGTTAGGACTTGAACATACAAATTTGGGGGGGGACAAAATTTCGCCCAAGCTCTAAGCTTGGCCAAGCTCAGCAGGAAGCAATTCCAAACCACGCCACACTCCATGCCCTGCCTCCTCTTTTCTCTCACAGAAGTAGCCACAATAGCTGACCAGTCCCTAGGCCTTAGCTCTCTTGAATTTCCAAGAGAATTTTCCAGCATACCCTCTTCTGATTGGTCTACCCTTCGCTGTCCCCATCTATTTAGCTCCTGGCTCCAATTGCCTCCTTTCTAGACCTTCCAACCAAAATCTCCAGTGGCAGTTGCCCACCACTTCTCCTCTCAGAGCCTCACCCTCTTGTATAACATACGGGGATCTCAGACTTGACACGATCCCTCAAGAACATGGGACTTGGCTTACCGTTGTCCTTCCCTTGCCTAAGGCACACGTCCCTAATCCATCACAGCATGCTTTCCTGCAGAATCCAATGCCAGGCAGCCTCTGTCAAGTGGGCGGGCTTGTGAGCTGGGTCATATTCGCAGTTGTAGGCCTACACGTCCTCGAAGGGACCTTCTGGTCTGAAATCCTGTGGATCTTTGGGTACAACATCCATACACTAGGTTGTTTTGGGTAGTCCCAAATTTATATAATTTTTACTTTCTTTAATAGAAGTAATTTATAAATTGCATAAGTAACTAAATGTGTCTGGACTCTTTCGTGGGGAACATTTGACAAACCCTTGGAATCTGGGCCCAACAGGCGCACCCTCAATATGGCTTGGAGCAGATGACCAGGAATCTGGCTTATCTATTAGGTGGCCCAAGAGAGGAACAAAGCAATAGCACTGGTAGGATACTCATTCATTCATTCCTTTCACAAACCTTTTCTGAGCGTCTCCTTGCTGCTTGGCACTGCTCTAAGGGCTGGGGATTCACACGCAAAGATAATGATAGCCCTCGTGGTGGCCCAGGTGCTAGACCCAATGGCATCCTTTCTGTATTTAATCCATTATGGCCTCAGTCTTGGTACATTTCCCTTTCTGTAGGAAATATTACTAATTGTCCACTAAAATTCATGTTCTCCCTTCCATAGTATGTGGCTGTCCATGTGAAGGGGTTTTCCAGCAATGGCTACAATTCCCAGCCCTGCCCACATCTAGGTGTGGCCATGTGACCCCACTGGCCGAGTGTGAGAAGAGGTGAGAGTCACTTCTGGGCCGAGGCTTTTAAGAAGCAGGTGGGGCTTCTCTACATTCTTTTTCACCTTCCATTGGCTAGATGCAGGTTACTTCGAGGCTCTAGAGAGGAAGGTGAAGCCATAGGATGGAAGGAGCCTGGGTTCCTAACTCACTGGGTGGAAGAGGGCCACCCATGGACCAGAAATGTCAGCCTTGGACTATTATGGGGACCAGACATAAATTTTTATTGTGTTTGAGCCTTTATCCATTTGGGGATCTTTTTGTCAGCGAAGCTTACGTTACTCTAACTAACACAACATTTAAGTGAAGTCAGTCGCATTGCTACACTGGTCCAGACCCGTCTTTGTAGCTCCATTGCCGACTTCAAACTGCTCTTGGATGTGGGTACCCAAAGAAAATGTTCATCAGCCAGGAATTAGCCATACCTCTAAGCCAGATGCTTTTAACTCAGGTTATGAGGGGTACATAAAAACTCGGTGAAATAAGCTTTCAAAATTTGGGAGAAAACTGTAAAGCTTCTCTGAGAAATTCCCAGGCACCATATTTGTTTGCCTGGGAAATCAGTCTGGGTCCAGGACAACGTTTTAAGCAGCCAGAATCCCTTTGTCTGGGTTTCAGTACCTGCTAGCTGTGGCTCAGTGAGGGAGTAAGGACCACCTGGCAAAGAGAAATTAGCAAGTAACGGGAGCCCAGCCCCCAGGCTGGGTTAACAGCATGAGTCAGAGTGCTACAGAAATAAAGAAATCCCATTCATAAATTTTCCCTCGCCCCAGCTTAAGAGCTTTCAAAGTCATAAAGTCTATATAAAGCCAGAAGACCTGCAATTGTCCAATTAGAGGTTTTATCCAGGAAAACACACATTTTCAAAGTCACTGTTTAGTCCCCATGCCAGGAGTGTAGTTGGGCTAGCTTGGTGTGCCGGGCCTCTGGCTTTTCTAGAACTTTCCACTTCAGTGGGACAGGACAGAGGACTTCTCAGAGCCTCTCACCCCGCAAGGTGCAGTTCATGAGGGCCATAGAGACACGCAAGGCCAACCGTTACTGTGAGAACTCAGGAAAAGCTAGAATGTACTTAACCAGCTCATCTCGGAGGGGAGTCGCAACTGACATTTACTGAGTGCTTACTATTTACTATTCCTGAATGCCAGATCCTGTGCTAAATACAGAGCACACATAATTGCATTTAATCTTTATTGCTGCCCTACAGGAAAGGGTCTATTTCCTTCCATTTTCCAGATAGGAAAGTGAGGCTGGCAGAAGTCAACCAACATGCTCAAGGTTATATGGCTCAGTGAGTAGCAGGGTCAAGATTTGAACTCAATACTTCAACTTCTACATTCTGTTGCCACTCCTGGGCCCAGGGGCTCTCACTCTCTCCCTGCCCAGCCATGTCAGCTCTGTTGGGAAAGACATTCAGATGGAACCTAAGGGAGGGCATGTCATTTCCCAGTGGGGGCTAGATTGACCAGTGAGGGGAGGCAGGCCTGCAGAGAGCCCCAATATTTTCCAGGCACTGTGCTAGTGTTTTACTTAGATCATCATGCTACATCCTTATAACAGTCCTGCAAAATCAGTATTATTCTACCCAATTTAGAACTGAGGCTCAGAGAGGTGAAGAGCTTTCCTGAGGCCACGTGGCCGGGAAGCCGTGGAGAGCCTGCCTGAACAGAGTCCTCGCTCAGAAACACTCTGCTAGACGCTGAGCTCACCCACCTACGTGTTGTTTGGCTTTGATTCTTGGGAGGGAGTCCTTTTGTGTCAAATTCCAACTCTAGTTGTGCACAGTTAATTGATAGCGTCCCTGACAGTCCTGACACACTGAGGATGTTGTGGCTTCCACACCCACACTTACTTTTAGGCCACTTACCAGCTGAGTGATCTAGAGAGTGTCCCTAAGCCTCTCAGAGGGGACAACGTTTCTGCTCTCATGGGACTTTGCATCTGGACCAGGGGTTGGCAAACTCTTCCTGTAAAGAGCCAGAGCATGAATATTTTAGGCTTTGGGGTCCATCCAATCTCTGAAACTACTCAACTCTGCCATTGCAGTGTGAAAGCAGCCACAGATGATACGCACATGAACGGAGAGGGCCAGGTTTGATCCCTGGGCCTAAGTATGCAGCCCTGTGATCCAGAGGGTTGAGATCTTCCACCAGGAAGTGTTCAATTCCCATTGTGTAAGGGCTATAAAGGAGAGGTGTCACGGGGCTCTGAGAGTTTATTCCCCCAGGAACTGGTCTCAGCAAAGATGGCAGATTGGACAAGGTACTCCCATGAGTCAGGGCAGAGCTAGGACTGGGGGTCAGGCCTCCTGCCTCCCCCAGCACACACTGTCTCCCTGGCCATCTGGGAATCTTCTCCGGAAGTTGAGGCGGGTCCTGTGCAACCCTACTAGAGGCGCAGTGACAACGGGAGGCACTCAGAGAGCCCAGGGTCTCTGCAAAGGCCTGGCTTAACCTCTGACTGGGCCAGAGGCTTCCTGGAGCAGAGTGCTGGCTCCTGCCTCTCCAGCGGGGCCCGGCTCTCACGACACCTTTTGGAAAGCCCCTCCAGCAGCTGCAGCAGCACGTGCCGCGTTAATTGACTCAAACCCCAGCTTGTAAAAGCCAAGCTTGCAGGCAGAGGCAGAGGCGCACGGCGCAGGAGACGGCAGGAGCTGCTCTTTTCTTCTCTTGCAGCCACAAAAGGAAATGTTGGCGAGGCCTTGGGAGAAGGGGTGGTTGGTGGGGAGGGGACGCTGCTGGATTTAATAGCAGGAATACGAGTCGTTTGTCTTATTGTAAAATAGATGTGTGTTTGGACGCGGAAAACGCTCTGGATCCTTTTTTTCCTCCCCTTGCAGGCATGAAAAGCCTGAGCAGAACAAAATGCTGCTGATTTCGAGGCTATTTTGGGCGGCTGTTGCTGATTGTCTGCTTCCGAGGCCCTCGGCACACGCTACCTTCTCAAAGAACGGTTTTAACAGATTGAAGTGGGGAATGAATGAACATCTTGCCGCTGCTGCCACCACCACTGCCATCAGAGCAGAAAGCAGTCCCCAAAGGCCGAGCCGGGCCCGAGCCGCTAGCTTCTTCCCTCTCCCCGGATGCCCACCCCCGCCACGAGTCCTGCCCCGCGGTGCTTGCTGGCGCCTGTGCTAGGCTGCCCACCCCGTGCCAGGAAGCTATTTACCAAAGGAAATAACTCTGATAAGGGGATAAAAATAGCCAGCAATGACGGAAAACATTTTGTTGAGACATCTGTTGACAAGAGGGGAAATAGAGCTGTGAAAAAGATAGGTGGTGAAGGGCACAGAGGGAGCAGGGGGCCGACTGTGACAGTCCAGGGCTTCCAGCAGTAGCTGGGACAGAGCCCAGAGGCCAAGATGGCCACAAGGATGGCTGGCTCCAAATGGCCAATCTCCCCTGTGGGTCTGCAGCCCCAGTCCTGTGCTATCGCATGTGGCCTCAAGGCAGTGCTGGAGCGCGAGCCGGCAAGCTCCTCCACGTAGGAGGGATCCGAGGTCGGGCGTCTGAAAGCAGCCCCATGAGGGAAACAAGGGGAGGGCGGGCAGAGGCTAACTAAGAGCTGGCTTTTGGAGGTCAAGTTCCAGCTCTGACACTTGGAACACAGTGACCTTGAACAAGCGACTTAACCTCTGCGAGCATCCATTTCTTTATGTGATAACTGAAGATAGTGTGAGCCCCACGTCACAGGGCTGTGGGTGACAACACCTGCCTGCTAGTCCCGAAGGCGGCATCATGCAGGTCACTAGGGCTTTTACAAACAGTGACTGAGGGCACTCTCTGTGTCGGGCACTGTCCTGGGAACCCAGATACCTGGATGAGGAAGATGAAGCCCTGCTCTAAGATGCTTTAACTCCCTAGGGAACGCAGCAGAGATGGGAGAGCCCCTCTTAAAAATACAGAGCCAGCACTGCTCGCCCTGAAACAGCTGAATTGAGTGGCCCCAGACACTTTTCCTGGGCCACAGAGACATTCCTCCAACTCTGTGTGCCTACCCTGTGCTACACACCGAAGAGGGAATGGTAGAAAGCTTCAGTCTGCCCTTTTGAAACACACAGCCTGGTGGAGAAGACAGGCCGGTAAACAGATACACGTCATCCAGCACAAAAAGGACCACAGCAGAGTTAGGTTTAAGAGGGAACCATGAACGCTGCCGTGGGAGCAGCAGGGAAGGGCTCAAGGAGGAGGTGACATGAGCTGAGTCTTGAAGGATGTGCAGGAGCTGGCCAAGCAGTGAAGAGAGGAAGGCATTGCCACAAGAAGGAATAAACAGCAGGGTGTTTGTGAGGAAAATGTCCATAGTTGGGAATGGCTGGTGTGCTACACACACGGACTGGCGATATTCAACACATTTAGTAATTGGTCTGGTAAGGGACCCGACATTCAACAGATGTTGGCCACAGCTCTGGATAACAGGGTCCTAGAGCCCCTCCCTGTGGCAGGACCTTCCCTGTTGGTTGCTGGACTGTTGGGAGGTCTAGGGAGTCATGACAAGGCTGGATGGTTGGAGGTTCTTAGGTGGGGGCCACAGAGAGAGCTCAGCGTGGTGGGTATTCACCAACTGGGTTAGAGGTATGGTTATACCAGTGTGTACCAGCTAATGTCTGCCCCAAATAGAGGTAGGAGTGGAGGGAGAGGAACCCTGGGCATGGGAGATAATGGGGTATCCCAGTGGGCAGAGATCGCGGACCACTATCGTGACATTTGCCAAAACACCTCCATTTGTAATCCGTTTATACATGGATCTCCCATTCAAGATTTCATCTGGAGGAAGTATTCTGATGTTAAAAGGGTGATTCCTGCAACCTAGGCTCTGTTCTTTGCTGAGCGTGTTGGACACCTGAATTCTGCCCTCCTTGGCCTTCGCATTTGCCCCCAAACTGTGGAAGGTGTGTGTTCAAAGGTTCTGAAAGCCATCCTTTCTTCCCATGGTGACCATCCCAGCTGAGGCCTCACCATCTCTTCTCCGGACGAGCACAGTTATCTCCTCACAAAGAGCCTTCCTCCTTCCCGTCCTGCCTCCTTCAGTCCATTCGCCAAGTGACAGGCAGAGTGATCTTTCAAAAATTCACATCTGATCATGCCACTGCCCGCCAAGAGTTCCCCCTGGTTTTCAGGAGAAAATGCAACTTTCTTAGTGTGACATCCAAGGTCCTTTGTGACCAGCTGTCTCTGTAAAGTCTACCCCACGTGAACTGTGCCTGCCCCATAGAGGCAGGACAGACCCATCAAGGCAAGACTTGTGTCCGAGTCAATCTGAAGAGGGGCTGGGTGTTCTTATGGGCTGAATTATGTCCCCTCAAAATTCATACACTGAACTCCTAACTCTCGGCATGTGACTGTATTTGGAGATAGAGTCTTTACAGAGATAATTAAGTTAAAATGAGGACTTTCGGTTGGGCCCTACGCCAATCTGACGGATGTCCCTATAAGAAGAGGAAATTAGGACACACGGACAGACCCCAGGGGCACCAGGTGAAGAGGCAGTAAGATGGCGGCCATCTGCAAGCCAAGGACCAAGGCCTCAGAGGAAACCAACACTGCCAGCACCTTCATCCTGCACTCCAGCCTCCAGAACTGTGAGAGAATCCATTTCTGTTGTTTCAGCCTCCCAGTCTCTGGGGTTTGTTATGGCAGCCCCAGCAGACTCATACAGGTGACAGGAGAAGCCGACAGTAAGAGCAGTCAGCTGGTCCCTTTGTCAGGCTGCTTTGGCCTGATGCCACTAAGAATTTGCATTTTACAGTCTCTGTGCTCGACTGCATGCTAAGCCAGTAGACTTACGGTCATATTTGGCTCTCCACATGGCTGTTCTATGGGACATGAATTCAACAAGGAAACCACGTGAGCTTTGCAGACCCTGCAGCAGTTATATTTCCCCTGTGTGACAGACACAGGGATGCAAGGCTCACCTGCTCCTTCAGAAAAGGACCTGGCGCCCAGCTGCAAGGAGTGTGGTAGGCCTTCAGGAAGGCTTTTCTCAGGGCGCCCCAGCCAATGCCTGAGCAAGGCAGTGGAACAAGGACCCAGACATCTTTGTCCCACACAGGACCCTCTGATGGCAGTCCCTGCTCGGGCCCTTGCTCTTTCCTGGGCTGGCAGAGGCTTTATCCATTCTGCATCACAATCTGATGGCTCCCTCTGCACAAACTCACTTTCTGCCCTTTTCTTTGCAAGGTGTTACTCCCTGGGAATCCACTGACCCTCTCGTCTCATCTCGACCTGGAGGATCCAGCCTGCAGCACGCTGTAAATCAATGCCTTTGTGACCGGAGGATCAACTGGTCTCCAGGAGGCGGTTGGTGTGAGTCAGCTTCTGAGCCCCACAAACCGAGGGGCTGGCCTTGGGCTGCTGTAATCATGACACGGGGTCTGCTCTGGGGGGCCTTACGGCAGGCAGCCAGGCGGGCATCTCCTGGGGACTCCGGAATCTCAGACCCTATTTCTTTCCTTCAAATGCAGCAACTGCCACAGCTCTTAGCTGATCCTCTGCAATCTTTTCCCTCCTCTGAGGGTTGAGGTCTTGCAGTGACCAGAGGAGCCTCCTGAGAACAGGGACAGACCTGCTCCTACGAGTCCCCTCAGTGTCTGGTCCAGGTTGGGCCCATTGGAGGACTTGATAAAGAAATGATAGGAGCGCCCAGCGGACGAGCCATGAGCCGTCTACACTTGGCCGTCTCCAAGAGCAACAGGTGTGCCCCCCTGAGGCCTCTGATAGGGCCGTGGGAACCACAACACAGATCAGGAGTTCACCCCCAGGCCCACTGCAGCCCAGCTCTGTGCTCTTGGCTGTAGGATATACTGTTCCTGCCTCATTTTTTGTTGTTGTTGTTTTACCTGTAAAATGGAAATAAGAACAATCTGATGCTCATCTGATGGGTCATCATTAGGATAAATGAGACAATATTTGTTTTATCACATAAGTTTGGTTCTTGCATTATCAATATGAGGAGTGTCAATTACAGCCAGGCATGTAGTAGGTTCTCAATAAAAGCTAGTCCTTCCCCTCTCCTCTCTTTCTTTGAGATTTCCAGGCACTAGAGTGCGCAAGTCTTTACAACAAGCTAAATATATGCAAGTTAATCCTATTCACGTATTTGTATAAATTAATAAGCAGTAATTATGCATTGCAGCAATTTCTAAATAATATCCCAAAATAGCTACCTCAATAAACCAACATGTTAAGAATGGTTAATTCTGGGTAGTAGAATTACGGATGATTTGTATTTTCTCCCCCAATTTTCTACAATTAGTATGCATTATTTTTGAAATAGGGAAAAAAGCCACCACGAGTAAGGAGAAAGCTGCGCTCTGATACCCAGTCTGCTCACTGGCCTCGGCTTCTGCTGGCGGTCTCCGTGACTCCACAGACTTGGTGAGTCTGCAAAAGCCTGACGTAGCTTCAAAAGAGAGGATTCCGCAGAATGTGGGAAGGCCGCCCAGGCTCTGGCCAGGTGGGTCTGATCCTTTTCCTCTTTGCTCTGTGAGGCAGGAGCGGAAAGGAGTGTGTCGACTTGGGGGTGTGTAGATGGAGGGGAATCCACTCCACAAACCACCGTGTGCACAGGGCACGGACGCAGACCCAGACTTGAGCGCTCGCTCTGCCGCGTGCTGGATGTGAGGTCTTGGCCAGTTGTTTCACTCCGCCGAGCCTCAGTGTCCTCAGTCTATGTGTCTTAGTTGTCTCTTCCTCTGAGAAGCCTTTCTGGACCACCCCAGCCTCAATGGGGCACCCCTCATTAGAGTCTGCACCCCACTGGGCTCAGCCCTCTGTGTTACACTGGTCTCCTCATGGCCTGTCCCCTGGACGAGGCCAGGAGCAACTTAAGAGCAGGAACAGGTCTTGCCCACAGCTGTTTCCCCTTAGCCTCCCGCAGAGCTGGAAGAGAGTGGACCCTCCGCAAACATTTGCTTAGTGGACGACTGAATGAAGGATATGCAAGCCTGTGCTGGGCCCTGGGGCTGCAAAGATGCACGACCTGGACCCCATCCTCAAGAAGCTCACGCTGTGCTTGGAAGCCAGTCTCCTCAGCACCACGTACACTATGACCAGTGCCTGAAAAAGCTTAAGAGAAACCAGGAGGATGAGGAAGGAGAGGAGAATTCCCCCAGGGGGTGTCTGAGGAGGCCTTGTCGAGGAGGCAGAATTTGAGCAGAGCCCGTAAGGAGGAAAGGAACCTCCCCTGTGGGGACAGAGGGCGAGGCAGGCAAAGACATGGGGTTAGGCAGGAGCGAATGCAGGAGACAGGAGTTGAGAGCAAGGCAGGGCCCAGCGTGGAGCACCTGAGATGGGAGACCGGCGGGTCTGCTTGGCATTCTGGCTACAGCAGGGAGACCAGACAGGTCTGGGCGCAAGGCTGGTGGGCTCTGACTCGCCTCTCACTGGACTGGCAGGACCAAGCATCTCCCACCTGTGCTCGATGCCAGCCTAGCCTAGCGTTCTTTTGCCGGCCAATCAGGAGTGCTCAGAAATGGACCAGTTTGGAATGAACCACTGCCAAATCTAGTCTTCAGCAAACAAGCCCTCTAATTTAAACCAGCATCTGTGAGAAGGGCCGGCTTTGGCATGCACCCTGAGGAACGTGGACACGATTAACCTCTGCCACTTGCAGCAAATTAACAGCAGAAAGGACATCCTGGGAGCACCCAGGATCTTAAGTGCAGCCAACCCTTGAAGATGAAGCCAGCTTGCCTTGCCCGGGCTGGAGGAGCAGAGCTCTGGCTGCATTTGGAGATCCACTGTTCACACTAAAAAGTGCAGGGGCTCTACTTAAGCTTCATCCCACCTCAGGGCCTTTGCACGTGATTTCCTGCAGCCTGAAACCCCTTCTCCCGATGCTGAGCATGGTTGACCTATCCTGATCTTTCACATCTTAGTTCAAATATTGCTTTCTTAGTGATGGTCTTCTTGGCTCCCCATTTAAAGTAGCTTCACAACCTCCCTCCATCACCTCCCATTATATGAATCTGTTTTCTCTTTTCATTGTGCTTATTTTATATTCTCGTGTACTTGCTTTTTTCTTTCTCCCCACTCAACTCCAACTAGACTTAAGCTCCCTGACAGCAGGGATCTTGTCTTGCTCACAGCTGTATTCACAGTGCCTGACTCTTAGTAGGTACTCACTGAAAATGAATTGGATAGGAAGAAGGAAGGAAGGAGGGAAGGGGAACAGGGGAGAGGAGGATGAAAGGGAGACAAGGATGGAAGGGAGGGAGGGACTTCTAACACAATAGTTCCCAAACGCCCGCCCCAGTCCCAGCCCCAGCCCCAGCCCTCCTGCCCTGGGAGGAAGGCTCATTAACTATGAGCCCATAGACACCCTCCAGGGCAGGGCCGGGAGCGCTGCATCCCCAGGGACCACAGGGGCCTGGAACTTGATGCTGACGGGAGGGAAGGGGAAGACGGAGGGGACTAAGCTTATTCAGCCCTACTGTGTGCCAGGCCTGTGTCGACGGAATGAAACTTCTCATTTGACAGATGAGGAGACCGTAGCTCAGAATGAATAAACGTGAAATAGCTCACATTTATTTTGCACCTGGGTGAGCACGTTGCCTCTCTGGTCTCATGGACCATACCCAACAAGTTTGGAAGGCACGCACCGATCAATGCTGAGGTTCTGCAAGCAGGGGCCTCGGTAAACTTACTCAGTTTCACACAACTAGTTCGTGGCAGAGCCAGGAGCAGAACTCCAGTCTTTGTAACTCTTGTCTAGTATCTTCCTTTGACAGAAAACCCCCTTCACCTTCTGATGCTGGCTGTCTTGGCCCCGCCCTGCACCCGCTCTCCCCGGGAGGGGGGTGGGGAGCTCTGTTCCAGCCCGTGGCTCTCAGCAGACTGTTCCAACAACCCCTAGTGCATCCACAGGCTGCTCCTGGAGCTGTTAATTAGCCTGCCACCTCCGAGCGCTGAAAGCTGCTGGGCCGCCTGACTCAGTGCTCATGCCAAGAGCCGCCTACACACACAGGCAGGTGAGGGGGGACGGGCCTTCTGGCCCTGTGGAGCATCCAGCTCAGAAACCACCCAGGGGGCCTGCTCCACAGGCGGGGGGCAAGGGAGGGCGAAGCCGTCGCTTTCTGTTCAGCAGGGAGGGCATGGTCTCAGGCTCTGTCACCCATAAACTGTGTGGCAGGTTAAGTGTTTTAATCTCTCTGAGCCCCAACGTTCTTATCCGCAAGGGCATCGTGAAGATAAAATGATAAACGTCAAGCAGTGCCCAAGGCGGGCCCAGAAAAGACCGGTTTTCTCTGCTGAGCACACCTGTATCAGGTGAGTTCTAAATTCAGAACCCGCTTCCCACCTGTATACTCACATGTACAACAAATATTCTTGGGGCTCGCGCTCTGTGCCTGGCGTGCTCTGGGCATCGGAGAAAAAGCAATGAACAAAATGGTCAAAATCCCCAACCCCAAAGCCCTTCCCTTCCAGAAGGGGACAGTCAACAACGTGAGGGAATAAATGACTAGGTGTATCTGGTCATGTGCTAAGAAGGGAGAAGTAAAGAGGAGAGGGTGGATAGGAAGGGGAGGGAGCAGGGGGCGCTGGACTGTGGGAGAGGGGCCCAGGGTCGGGCTCCCTGAGAAGGTGACTTCTGGGAAGGGAAGGGAAGGAAGTGATGGAGGCAGCCCTGTGGATGTCTGGAGCCCGGATGACCTCAGGCGGAGCAAACAGCAAACACTTGCCCAGAAAGCAGGGCAGTGCCTCCCGAGCTCACACGCTGAGGCAGAGACCTCACTAGATTTCAAAGACCAAACTTTTCCCAAACAAGAAGTCAACAAGGAAATTAGATTTTGTAAAAATGCAATTTGTGGCCAGTGTTTCAAAGGAACGCTGTTGTCCACCGTTGGTTTGGTGGTTTGCTGTTTCTGGGAAGTTCTCCTTGGCAAGCTTCAGCATGTTAAGCTAGCTTCCCCCAGGTGATTATACTAATTAATATCAGCAATAGGAATTATAATATAATCACTGTCATTTATTAAGCCCCTACCATGTGCCAGACACAGTTCTGGAAGCTTTGATGTACACCATTACTATTCCCACTTTGTCATATCTTTTGTCAAAGATATAAAATCTTAAAAAAAAAAAAAAAAGGTTGCAGATGAACGACTACATCAAAGGGATGACCCAAAATTGGGATCTTTGCAGAGACAAAAGATTAAACAGCAGCTCTGCAGTGTTCACTTAGGGACAGCAGCGTGGCCCGGGAGGGGGGAGAGCAGGACAGCTCGGACAGCCCAGGGCAATCCCTTCTTGAGAATAACAACAATCACCTCCAGGTTTGGGGGTCGTTAGCGTGGGGGTCAGCGCGTCAGTGCCAGAGCCAGGGCCTCTGCATTTGGGCCCAGCTCTTCCACTTACGAGCTCTGCCAGTTTGGTTAAAACGCTTAATCTCTCTGTGCCTCAGTTTCCTCATCTTTGGGGAAAGCCGATTTGGGGAAAGTGGGAAGAGGACACATTAATAATCAGTGATAACAAAGGCACCATTTACTGACAGCCTTCTCTGCACTGTATGTTTTGTTAAATGAAGGTAAACTTCACATAACATAAAACTAACCATTTTAAAGTGTGCAATTCAGTGACATTAGTACATTCACAATATTGTGCAACCGTCTCTTCTATCCAGTTCCGAGACAGTTTTGTCATCCCAAAAGGAAACCTCATACCCATTAAGGAGTCACTCCCCATTCTCCCCTCCTCCAACTTCTAGCAACCACTAATCCACTTCCTGTCTCCCACGGATTCGTCTATTCTGGATATTTCATATAAATGGAATCATACAATATGTGACCCCTTGTGTCTGGCTTCTTTCATTTAGCATGATTTCAAGGTTCATCCGTGTTGTAGCGTGTACCAGTACTCCATTCTTTTTTATGGCTGAATAATATTCCATCATAGGGATATAACACATCTTGCTTATCTACTCACTGGTTGATGGATATGGGGTTGTTGGTGCCTTTTGACTATTGTAAATAGCGATGCTATGAACATCTATGTACAAGCGTTCTTTCGAACACTTGTTTTCAGCTCTTTTTGGCATGAAATTGCTGGATGGTATGGTAATTCTCTGATCAGCTTTTTGAGAAACTGTCAAACTGTTTTCCATGGCAGTGCACAATTTTATGTTCCCCCTCCCCCAGCAATATATGAGGGTTCCAATTTCTTCACATCCTCAATAACACTTGTTATTTTCCATTTTTAAAATACAGCCATGCCAGTGTGTGTGAATGGTATCTTATTGTGGTTTTGATTTGCATTTCCCTAATGACTAATGATGCTGAGTATCTTTTCATGTGCTTCTTGATGATTTCTATATCTTCTTTGGAGAAATGTCTATTCAAGTCCTTTGCCCACTTTTTAATTGGGTTATTTATCTTCCGACTGTTGAGCTCTTGATGTATTCTGCTGAGGCTCTTTATATATTCTTGCATATTAGACCTTTGTCAGATATAAGATTTGCAAACATTTCCTCCCATTCGGTAGGTTATCCTTTGATGTACAAAAGTCTTCAACTTTGATAAAGACCAATTTATCTATTTTTTCTTTATTGCTTATGCTTTTGGCCTCATGTCTAATGATCCATTGCCAAATCCAATGTGGTGGAAATTTACCCCTGGGTTTTATCCTAAGAGCTTTGTGCTAAATGTTTTACATTTAATCTCCCTGACCCCTCTGAGGTAGACACCATCGTCACCATCCTCATCCCCATCTTAGAAATGAGGAAATTGGGATAGGATGTTAGGTCACCTGCCCAAGGACACACAGCCAGGGCAGAGCAGAGGTAAGGTTTGAACCCGTGTCTTCAACCATGGAGCCCAGGATCCATCTCATTCAGCCTCTACAGATCCAGAATCCTGTTGCCCATTATCCCCCATCTTCAACAATACAGATGTTTCACAAACAAAATGCCGGCCCACAAGCTGAAAGGGAAGCAACAAAGGGATGCAGATATCTACATGCTATCTACCAGGAATCATTCCACAGCCTGGGAGGAAGGCTTAGGTGAGAGCAGCCGCCAGGCTGAATCCAAGGGGAAAGGCATCTTGACGTCTCACAGTTTGGCTCTGAGTAGATCTTGTTGCTGTGTTTTGAATTTTCCTTCCCCATAAAGCAGCACATCTGGCATAGCGGGTCAACTTCTTTGAGCCATTTCATTTGATAACTCCTTTTCCTGGGGCGGTGAGGGGCGATTCTCTCTCCCTAGGAAGCATGGCATTGCAATTGGTGCCTGATGACCTAGCTCGTTCCCCAGAGAAGGGAGGAGATGAGGCTGTGTGCGTCCTAGGGTAAGGCAAGCCTGGCTCCTTGCTTCAAGTTCGCAACAAACGGTTGTTCACTGAGGCCTATCCTGTGCCAAGCTCTGTGCTGTGGGGCCCCCGAAATAAGTGCGTCCCTGGCTACAGGCCCGTGGAGGAGACGGAGAAACAGCTGCCTCCGTGTGATGCAGAGGGGCCCCAGGAGAGATGCAGATGGATAGTCGGAATTGGATGTGACAATATCCACTGATTCACCTAAAAAATGTTTATGGGCTTTTCCTATGTGCCCAACACTCCTTTAGATCCTGGGGATAAGCAGGGAACAGACAGGGTCCTTGCCGTCATGGAGCTTCCATCCTAGTGGGCAAGACAGACGACAGACAAGGAGTCAAAGGAGAGGTTTATTTGGCGTGGGAAGGGATCTGAAGCGGGAGCACCTGAGTGGGGCCCTGCAAAACGGGCAAGATGTGGACGCGTGGAAAAGGAATCGTCCAATTCTTAGAGGACAGTGCCTGTCCTACAACTTTAACTCACTTCTGATGCCAGCTACCTGGAGGCAGCAGCAGAGATCACATCAGAGAGCATCGGATCCCACAGGGTAAGGTCTCCATCCCATAAGACAGCCCCCGCTGCAGACGCCAATCGCAAGTCCAGGTTGTCACCTGTGCTTCTGCCCTCCTGCCCGTAAATTGGAGGCTCCCACAACCCCCTCTTCAGGTTTGATTAATTTGCTAGAGCAGCTCACAGAACTCCAAGAAACATTGACTTGTATTTGCCAGTTTATTATAAGGGATATTATACAGGAGACACATGAACAGCCAGATGAAGAGGCATTTAGGGCAAGGTCTGAATTGGACGATTCCTTTTCCACGCGTCCACATCTTGCCCGTTTTGCAGGGCCCCACTCAGGTGCTCCCGCTTCAGATCCCTTCCCACGCCAAGTTCCCGAGCACAGGAGCTTCTGTCCCCATGGGACTGGGGTGCACCACCTTCCAGGCACGTGGACACATTCAACAACCCAGAAGCTCATCAAATCTTGTCGTTCACGAGTTTTCATGGAGCTCAGTCTGCAGCCTCCACTTCCCCTCGTCAGAGATCAGGGAGAGGAGCTGAAAGTCCCAACCCGGTAACGACAAGGTCTTTCTGCTGACCAGCCCCATTCTGAGGCCATCTAGGGACCCCGCTATAAGTCACCTCACTACCATAAACTCAGGTGTGGTCAAAAGGGTCTCTACGAATAACAAAAGACACTTCAGTCACTCAGGAAATTCCAAGGGTTTTAGGAGCTTTGTGCCAGGAAGCAGGGAGCAGGAGCAAATCTCTTTCTTCTTATCCCACAGAAGGGGAGAGCATTCCAGGCTAAGAGAAATGCCTGAGCAGGGCAGGGAGGTACCACAGCTCCTGGGCATCTTGCAGGTGTATTTGCTTATTTTCATTTATTAGTCAAGAGGTTTTTCTTTGATTATGAATACTTCACTCTTATAAATTTTAAAAGCACCAAAAAAAGAAGAAAAGTCACCCAGAATTCCATTACCCAGGGAGAACCATTACTTTCACGACCATGTAGAAGTTGAAACCCTGGGACTTCTCTGAGTCGCAGAGCCCAGGGCCGCCTGACTCAGCATCCGCATAGCGTGTGTCAGGTGCACCGGGGCCTTGCTGTCCCCCAGCACGGCCTGTCGAATAGAAGACACACAGGGCACCCCAGGCAGAGCGTCTGAAATGCAAGTTAATGACTTGCTCCACTGCAATTCTCCTAATCAGATGCACTTAGACAGGAATTGAAGAGGGACCTCTCCTGTGCATTCCCGGGGTGTGGCTGGGGTGGGGAGGCCATGTCACAGGGGGAGGCTGATTGCCACGGCACAGACTGGGGTTCTGAGACATGGCTCTGCCCCAGGTACCCCTGACCTTCTCTGCTCCTCTGTTCGCTCATCAGGTGACACAGGAACAGGGGCCAGGCCCAGTGGGGAGGTGCTTTCCTAAGGAGCAAATGAGATCAAGGATGAGAAGTGCTTAGCAGGATCTGACATACAGTGTTCAGTAAAAGTTCCTGTTATGCTCTGGACTCCCGAGTCAGCGGGCTATCGCCACTTTGAAGATCCACTCTGCAACCCGGGTACCCAGGAGCCACAAACACAGTCTAGAACTCGGTCCTGGACGCACCCACGCCTCCATCCCACTCGGCCTGCTCCGGATTCTCCTCCAGTCCCCTCTCTGCCTTCCCGCCCACTCCACGGCCCCATGGCCCATGTCCTGAGCTTCTCTTGGGGTTCACTGGAGCACATTTCTACCAACACGCTCCGTACAGGGTGTCCTTGGCTGAGCCCAGAGACCTCTGAGCCCCAAAGGCAGACCTGGTGGCATCCTGGGCTTCAGAGAAGTGATGCTCAAAGGAAGAACGTGGCTGTGATGTGTGCTGAAGCGTGAAGGAGGGCATGCCAGGCCCAGGGAATACAGAGGCCCGTGGGCACAGGCACTCACTTATTCCCTCACTGACTCACTCATACCTTCATCCACCCAGCGTTTGCTGAGTACCTGCTACAAGTCGGGCTGCATCAGCTGCCGGGGAATTTCATCAGAAGATGAAATAAGAAGTCACACTGCAGTGTGGTCAGGGTCAGGATGGGGGTGCAGGGAGCCCTTAACCAGGCAGGAGGCGGGGGGCAGGCTGGCTGTGTGTGTGGGCGAGGGGGCATCAGTCATGGGAGACTCCTCGAAGAGGAGGCCTTTAAGCTGAGCATGACTGTGAGTGGGTCCCCCAAGCTCACAGGGGGCCACACAACCACAGAGTAGTGAGGAAGCCCATGAAGGGGGCAGGCAGAAAGCCAGAACTTGCTAGCTGCCTGACCTTGGGCAAGTTATTCAACCTCTCAGAGAGGTGCTGGTGAGAAAAGAGAGGAAGGAAGGGATGTGAGAACATTCTAGAAATAAGTCTGGAAGGTGACTTCAGGGAACCTGATCCCTTGGTCCAAAACCACGCGGAAAGCCCCTGCTTTGGTCTCTGGTGGGTGAGGCATCCCCACGATCATCACCATCTAGGACCCCCGATGCCTCCCCTCCTCAGCCCCGGCCTCCAGGCCTCGCCCTGGTGCTCACTCGCAGGCCTTTCTTCCTTTGGCTGAAAGAAGTTCAGAGTTAAAAGTGAAAAGAACCAGTGGTGCCTGGCCATCCTGTCTGCAGCGATGGCCAGAAGTTCAAGAGAGGAGAGAAAGAAGCATCTACGAAGCTGTCAGCAGGGAAACTCTGGACCATGACGGAGACAGAAATATTTACTCTGCAGGGATAAATATTACGGAAACGACCTTCCGTCGTCCAGTCTCTGGTCTGATGTAGATGTCCCTCGCCAGGATGGTGTTCTCACTGCCTGCAACAATGACAGCCACAGGCAGTGTAGACCCCTTTCTGTAAAACACGTAAAGATGGCCTGTGATCCTGGACATTCTCACAGACAAGGGTGCAAATGCGTGGATTTGAGTTAGAGCCACCTGGAGTTGCTCCCAGAACCTTCCTGTGCTATTTGGGTGACCATGGACCAGTTCCTACACCTCTCCAGGCTCCGTTTCCCTGGATCCTAGCTGTAGACGGAGCCTATACAATATCTTCACGATGGATGTGAGGATGCAGCGAGCCCGGGATAACATCTGGTGCTCAATAAATGTGGTTCTCTTCCTCCTGCTCCTTGTCCTCTCAACCATATGAACTTCCCACTTGGCCAGCAGCTCTGAAATACCTGAGTCCCCAAGCAGTACCACTTGTCACAAGCTGCCTGGGCTCCCTGTCTCTCAGGCACACGAGCAGCTGCCAAAATGACAGGAAGAATCTCATCACTGAGTTCGCAGAACTCCTCGAGTTTATGAGTAAACTTCAGGCTGACGGTGGAATTCAGACTGACCCCCTTTTGATTTAGAGTGAGCTTCACGGCCCATTTTCCTGCCTGTAACAACTGTCAATTAAAAGGATCCCCTTGATTGGCCTTTAGGTGGGGATGCAGCCTGGTGACCTGCAGGATATCTCGAAGTAGCATCCACGGACCACCTCCATCAGAATTCACCAGTGTCAACCGGAGCAAGCCCAGCACTCCAGGAGGAGAAACACGAAGTCACAAGTTCTCTTCCTCCAGCTGCCATTAGACATCAGGCCGCACCTGGTGTTTTGTCAGTAGACGGAGAGACAGCCGGGAGGAAAACCAAAATGTCTTCACGGTGTTGTGTATACTGCACGACAGCAGCTTTGAAAAGCCCATCTCGCTGGGTACACATGAGGGCGTCTGGGTTTGCACACAGACACGGTTTATTTGAATGGTGTGTTCAGAGGAGAGAGTAGACAGAGGCAGTGATTTTACTGGCATTAACTTCTGTGCGAAAAAGGAGGGTTGTCAATTTATCACCGTAGGAAAATAAATCTGGTTTGAGCCTCTGCCAGAGAGCCACGTGAGGGAGGACAAGGGAGCAGGCCTTGCTGGGGACGAGGGCTGCCCCTCTGCATGCTGTTCTGACTCGGGTCTTCCAGGAGCAGAGCTGAGCAAGGAACCGGTGCTTTCAAGCCTGGGAATCACAAGCAAATCTAAAAGTGGACTATGTTTAAGCCACTATTGCAGCTCTCACCAGAGCCTCTTGGATGAAGGGGGAAGAGGGGACTTTAATTGTGGGACAATTTGAAAGATGGGGGAAATAGGAGAGAATCTATTGAAGGATTTTGAGTCATTGTGGAGTCAAGGGAAAGGCATGGGCTTTAGGCCCAGACACCGGGGTTTACAGATTTGGTTGTTGTAGGATTGAGCACACGTGAGGGGACCGCCATCAAGCCCGCAATGTACTAGGCTCTCAGTTGGTGGTACGTGGCATTATTATCTTTGCTCACTAGCTGTGTAGCTCTGGGCAGATCACCTGACCTCTCTGAGCCTCAGGTTCCATCTGTGTAGAATGCTCATGAGGTGCAGAATAGCACACAACAGGTGCTCAAGCAATGGGGTTGGCTTTCCCATCTCTTGATTCATAGGGAATGACAGCCAGGGCATTGCCTCCGCTCGGGATCAGAGGGCAGGTCTGTGCATGCCCCTCACCCCACCCCTCAGCCCCCATCCGAGGTGAAGAACGTGTGCTCAGTCTGGTGAGCACCCCACCCCCAGGTCTGCTCCTTCAGATAGAAAAAGAGCACAAGGCCTGGATCTCAGCTCTGCCCAGTCTCCTGAGAGCGGTGCAGCCGCCAGCACAGCGCAGAGGGCCTGCCAGGGCCAGATGGGTGGCGAGAATCAAAGCAACGCTAATGAGGCCCTTTCTGAGGCCCCAGGGGAGAGAGCAGCAGCAAGCCAGCTCAGGTTCTCACTTTTCGAGCAACGAAGAGGAAAAGCGGCACCCTGTCTTGTGAACATCCCAGATATTCCTCTCCAGGGTGGGAGGAAGATTCCAGAACAGACGCTGATCCTAGCCTCAACCCATTCGCTGCAGAGAGAACCCTCCCTCAAGGATCACAGCGGGGATGTGCTCCGAAAGGTGTACGATGCCTCCCCCTGCAGGTGGCTATTGTCACTGCACCCACCAAGACCCTTGCCCCGAGCTGGGAGCCAGATTTCTTACACCCACACCACCCTGTGGGAAGGGTGGGGCAGTGGGCAGGACTGGCTCCTGGGGCCCCAGGGCTGCCATGCAGGTTACATGTGGACAGCTGACAACAGGGACTGCTAATATTTAAGAAGCGCTTGCAAGGTGCCGAGCCGTTTACCGACCTTACTCCCTTCACACTCTCCCTGCAAGGTCCTTCCTGTTATCGTTGTCCCCCTGTTACCTGAGGAACCCAAAGCGCAGGTGTGCTGAGGAGAATCATTTGGTAACTGGCAGAGCTGGGTTTGAACCCAGGGCAGCCCGACTGCAGGGCCTGTGACTTTAGGGTACGTGGGTCTCACCTGGTGTGCATGTTGAAATGCAAGTTCCAGGGCCTCGTCCCCGCAGATCTGGATTCAGTGGGTCTTGGGTAAAGCCCAGGAATCTGATTTCAACACGCACATTCTGAGGAGCTGGTCCATGCATCCTACTTCAGGATACCCTGCAGGACACAGGCTGCATCCCCAGCCCAGGGCTCAAATTCCAACCAAGGTGGCCATTTTAATTTTTGGTTGTTACAGGCAGGAAGACAGACTCTGGTCTGTAAAGGTCCCCGTGTGTCAAGAGGGGATAATGACTGAATTCCACCATCAGCCTCAGGTTTATCCGTCAAATCTGCCCAGACCGTGATGGGGCTCTGACCCCACAGTCCTGGCCCCGAGCTGGGTACCCACCAGAGCTGCACATAAGGGGACAGACTGGGGAGTGACAGAGAGCTGGTGGGACACTGTCCTGACAATTGGGTGGTCTTAGAAAAGTCACTTCTTCTCCTGGTCTTGGGTTATCCATCTAAGCAATGAGAAAATTTGCGATCTTCTCTACATTTTGAAAACTCCATGTGCCCATACTCCAATCCTTTGTATCTCTTTTGGCTCCTGCCCAGTTCTCACAGCACCCAAACCCCACTGTCCAGTGTCTCCGTTTCTGCTTTCTGCCGGGTCCGGATGTTAAGTTAATTAGGCTTTGCTCTTAATGCTGTTAATACCTTCCCTAGGTAGGTAAGTCATCTTAGCAGGGCCTCCTGCGGGTTTGAGGATGCTGTTATTTCAGGATCCAGAGCAAACTCATAGGATTACACGCATGGCCAGAGATTCCTTGACACCCCACCCTCCCACCACCAAAGCATACGGTGGGCTCCCAGTGGCAACTTGATTAAGCAGCAGCCCTGGCCTGCTGGTTACTTAATCCTGAGTCAAACATCTTAGAATTCTCTCCTGTTGCTGATGTAGTGCCCAAGCCCCACCCAAGCTCCAGGACCCCCAAAACTTAGAATTGAAAAAGAAAAAAAATAACTCAGCAAGGATCAAAGAGGCTAAGTGAAGACCCAGCCCATGTCTCAAAGAGGGTGGTTTTGTCTTGTTCTAAAGGACAGTTGGGGCCTCAGAGATGTCCTGAAAGCTGTGGGGAGGCCCCAGGGGCCACTCTGATTGTCAACAGGGCTTGCCACCATCAAAGAGGGGCTTTGGCTCCAAAGGGTTGGGGGTTAGGCATTAAAACTTGGTGGCTGTCATGATAGGTCTCCCCACAAGGAGGCGCTGTATTTCCTATAAAGGCATATGTGAAGTTACATGAAATAATATAGATAATACTTGGCACACAGTCAAATCTCCATAATGTCAGCTGTGGTGGTGGTTTTTGTTATTTTTAACCTCTATAAGGATATCTGTAAAATGGGTATCATATTACCACTGTCAGGAAGATGGTTGGACAATGAAATGAAATGAATATGAAAGCATCTCCTTTGGAGGCTGCATGCCCACATCTCTGCATAGGGTGGTCCCCGACCAGGGTGAGGGCAGAAGGGCAAGGAAGACTGGAGTGGACGTGTCAGAGGTCTCAGCTGACATCCCCAGGAGCCCCCCATTCCACCCAGGGGTGGAGCCTGGGGCAGTGGAGCGGGATCTCTGGTCAGACAGGTCTTAGTGCCAAACCTGCCTCAGCCAGACCCATGGCTGTGGGATACTGGCCAAGTAGCTTAACCTCTCTGAGACTCGAGGGGGCTCAAAGCGGGTGCAGGGCAGAGGTCCCCTTCAAGGAACACAGCGCCCAAGAGGTGTTAGAAGCAGAAACCTCAGGAAGGGCTTTCGCTCTCCACAGACTGTGGAATTTGGGGTTGATGGCAATTCAACTGACATCTCAGGGACTCCCCAACATAGATCTAAATTAAACTGGTTGATGAAGATGATTAAGCAACTGTGGATGCCTGGTGATAGGAGGTGCCCGCAGAATGCTCCCTGATGGCGACCTTCCCTTCCCTGAAGGGGAGAGAGTCATTCAAGGCATCAGAGCTGATGAAAGCAGGGCCAGCCTCCGGTGACCTTCTGAACCTCGTGCATGTCAGGCCAACGGGGTCCCAGCAAACTTGGTCCACACCATTTCCTGGTTTTCACTAACGAACAGATGGGCCCCAGCACTGCCTCTTCCCTGGGCCCACTTGTCTCCCCTACTACCGTCTCCATGAACATGCAGCCTGGGAAGGGGTGCCCACATGCAGACCTGGTCCACCCACAGTGGACCACGCCGAGCTGAACTGTCATATGAGTAGAATTAGTTGTAATTTGGGTGAAAATCAACAACTAAAAGGAAAAACCCCACACTTTCTGTCTTTTATCATCTATCAGAAATTCCTCTTTCTAATTGAAGAGATCCAAGCAGAACTGAAGGCCGACTTTCAGCCTTGGAAGCGATGGTTAAGATCACCGATCTGAGAATTTGCCAGGTGCATTCAGTGAGCGCTAGCCTTAGTGGAAAAAGGGGTCTGTGGTCAGAGAAGTTCGGAAAACTCTACACACCTCTGCTCTCCTTCCCTTAGAAATTCACGGTGCGGGTGGACATTTCAAAGGCTCTGAGGAGTCCTGCATGATGAGACCGGCTCAACTTTGTTCAAGCCAGAGTTTCTCAAACTGATTCAACTTTGAACCCTTCCCCGCAAAGCACTTTTTTTTAAAACTGTAATACCTATTAACATAACATTTCTTCTATTGGGTCCACTTTACTCATTTCCGGTACATCCCTGGCTCCTGAAGGCGCCTGGGTTTGCAATCATTATCTAACCCAGATGTCCAGAAAGACAGTGGCTCACCCAAGACTGCACAGCTAAGCATTCTCCATAGTAATGAAAACCAATATCTGCATGGCCCCGTAGAGATTTCCATACACTTTCTTTCTTTCTCAGCATCTCTCTTTATCCTCAGAACCTAACTGCAGCTGTTGGTGTTGCTGAGGCACCCCCCACGGCAGGCCCTCACAGGCATGGCCACATGGACCTTCACAGCAGAGTTGAGAAGCACGTACTCATCTTTCTCATTGCAAAGATGAAGATGCCAAGGCTCAGAGAACCCAAGGAACTTGCCCGAGATCACACAGCTGGCAAAGAGCAGGGCCAAGGTTTGAATTCAGAAAGTTCGACTCCAAAGCCCACACTCCTAGCTCCCCCCAGCCCGAGGAGAGGTGGGTTTGCTGCAGGAGGCGTCTGCAGAGCTGACAACCTGGGGGTCTCAGGGTTTTTCTAAAGCTCGTGATTAGTTCTCAGATGTCTCAGGAAGCACATTGTCGCTCTTTTTCTTGTTGTTGTGAAGTGGGGAACTAAGCAAAGGAGGCCAAATCAGGGAGAAAATGAGGGGTATGTTACTAGTGATTCTAAGCGAAGCAATGAAAAACGGCTTCAACAAAGAGCTAATTAGGAAGTCATAACTTGGAAAACCACCAAATGCAATTTTGATGGGGATCAAATTTAATAAAAGCACAGCTTCTGGTCCCTGCAGCTAGAGCAGAGCAGGCACGTGAGGGGAATGGCTATGGAGAGGCTGGTCTGGAAGTGGAGCCCCCAGGTACAACGGGCAGGGCTGGAGGCTGTCTGTCTGTCTGCTCTCCAGAGGGCGGAAGGACTCAGGGCACAGCAGGCTTTACTGTGAAGGGGGCTCCGGAGACACACCAGAGGAGACAGCACAAACCCAGATGGCCCCGGGGAGGGGAGCGGGCCAGAGGCTTGGAAAGAAAGCGGCTCCCTGTCTCCAGATTCACCTCTCGCATAAAGAGGTTCCTGGAGTTTCCTTACTGAACAGAGAAGAGGGTCTCGTCATTAACATTCACATCAATGGCTGCTTCCCAAAGACTCAAAAACGGCTGCTGCTTGTGCGTTAGGCACGATACGCCCCCCTCCTGTCATCTACCCTCAGCCACCCTTCTTTCACGGCTAGTGTCAAAGAAGGGAAACACGAATCCAGATCCTGCCAGCAGGAGACAAATTCTGAATGAATGATGTTCAAATTAATATCTCAAAATAATTCATGCTCCCATAATGCTTCATAGGTTAAAGACGCTTTCTTGGGCATTTCCTTGTTTAGTCTGCACCGTAATTCTAAGAGGTGATTGCCTTTACTATCTCCATTGACAGCGTAGGAGGAAACAGGGCTCAGAGGGGTTAAATGACGTGGCGAAGGGCACACAGCTTATGATGATGATGTCATAAGTGAATGTGCTTTGGATTCTGAAAGACCTGGGTTGAAATTCCAGCTCTGCCCTCCCCAGCTGCGTGATCTCGGGAAAGTCTCTGTGGTGTCTCTCAGCCCTAGTCTGCCCAGCCGGGATGGTAGCTACCCTTTATAGTGAGTTTCCTCTGTGCCAGACACCTGTGGCGGGATGTTTGCAAAGAGGACCACCAATAGTTCCTCCCAGCGCTGTAGTGCGAGTCACCACTCCCATCAAGAAGTGGAGTGTCTTTCTCTTCCGCTTGAATCTGGGGTTGGCCTCCTAGGATGCCGTGGAGGTAGCCCTGCGCCAGCTCCAGCCCAGGCCTTACGAGGCTGGGAGCTCTTGCACTGTTCTCTTGGAGTCTTGAGCTGCCTCGTGAAAGCATTCGGCCAGCCCCCAGCCGAGGGCCAGACATCTGAGGAAGCCCTCGGGGGTCGTGCAGCACTGTCTCAACTGCCCCGCCCACATCACAGGAGGAGAGCTGCACCCCGGAGCCCTCCCTGCGCTGCAGAACCGGGAGCAAATCGATAGTCGTTGTTTGGGGTGGTCTGTTTGCAGCAACTGAAACAGTGCCTAATATGTCTTAATTCATTTAATCTTCATATCAAGCCCGCGCAGAAACTGAGGCATGGAAAGCTTAAATAACTGGCCCAAAGTCACACCCCCAATAGACGGCAGAGCTGGATTTAGATACATTGAAGGTTGACACCAGGGTCCACGTTTGTAAGCACCGAGTTACAGTGCCCCTTTGTAAAAGGATGTACCTCTCATAGTTATTACAGAGATTGCCCCTCCTCATCAGGGTCGTGCAGGGGCATCCTCTCCTTTGAGACGAGGCACCACACAGCCTCCCCCGAGAGTGACCGGACCCAGAAGCTCCCGGGCGCTCCTGACTCGATGCTGCCCTCCAGTGGCCATTGACTGTCCAAGCCCTCTCCTATGGGCCAGGACACACCCCTAGGCAGCACCAGGGCACTTTGGAAATCTGTCACACCTTCAGGAACCCTCTTGACCACCACCCCATGCTTCCCGACTGGACCTGCAGCCCTTCTGCTCTGTTTGGGCCCCACTTTAGCCAGGGCATGCCATGTCAAGGCCCAGAGAAGAGTGTTCTCCTGGAAGTTCACGTTCAGGTGCCTCAAGGCTCCCACAGGAGAACAGATAGGGCTCTTGTTCCTGTCAAGTTCATGTGCCCTCAGAGTGGGTCCTCCAGGGTGTTCATGGACCCTGATTTTAAAGTCCCTGCGTGGGAGGCTTGCTTCTTTCCTTCCTTCCTTAATTTTCTTTCTTTTTATTTCCGAGTTTTATATAATAGACATGCATTACTTCTGTAAGGTCAAATAATCCAGAACCTTAAAATCGGGAACAAGAGAAGGTCCCTGCTCAGGCCATCAGCAGACCTGCAGCTCCCAGGAACCCTCGGTTCTCCCATTCAGGGCCAGGGTACCGTCAGTTGGCCAACAATTGCACAGACAGCATTAATCAAAGGCAGCTGTACTCCAGCAAGCGAAACATTCACGCTGAGATTACTGCACAGCGGCCACGATCAATCAAACATACAAGCACAACATTCAACACTCTCGTCATCAGCCGTAGACTGTGAGGATCAATGGGGTCTAACAGGTTAGACTGTGTTCTTGCAAAGACAGATCCGGGCTCAAATTCTGACTCCATCATTTACTGGCTGGGTGACCTTGGACAAGTCTCTTCACCTCTCTTGGCCTCAATGTCGTCATGTGCAAAATCGCTATGCTAATAGCATCTCCCTCACAGAATGACATGAGGAGTAGATGATATGGCACCTGAGAACTCAAGTGATCACGGAAGCCTGAATCAAATTTTCTTTGTCCATTTGCTCACTTAATTTTAAGGTTCTGGATTATTTGACCTTATAGAAGTAATGCATGTCTATTATATAAAACTCGGAAATCGAAAGAAAGAAAATTAAGGAAGGAAGGAAGGAAAGAAACAAGCCTCCCATGCAGGGACTTTAAAATCAGGGTCCATGAACACCCTGGAGGACCCACTGAGACAGCACATGAACTTGACGGGAACAAGACATCCCCCTTTTGGCAGGCTCCAGCGAAAATGCAGCATTTGCATCCACTGTGAACAGACAGCAGATCTCAGCGGTCTTAGCTGTACGAGTGACTCTGTCACTGCCAGAATCTCAGACATTTTCATACCACGCTTAGGTTTTTGCAGGTGTTCTGAAAAACTACTTGCCTTTATCACTCCTCCAGGGTATCACGGTTATTCAACCTCCCGCTGGATCTTCTCAGTTAAGGCGTTCAAAAGAAGCCCACACACTACTCTATTGCAAATTTGCTTTAATATTTTGATATCCATATTTCAATATCAGTGGTTTCCTTTGAAATTCTATGTTTTATATTTTAGGCATTTAAAAACATGCTGAGAAGGGGTCCAGAGGCTCACCAAGCGGCCTGATGGGGTTTTATTTCACAAAAAGGGTTGAGCCCCTGCCTGCTATCCCCTCCTGGTCTTTAATCGTTTACTTATTTCATACTGTTGCGATCGGGTTGTGTAATATAATTTTGTAGTCTGTGTTGTTAATTAACCATAAACATGTTTTCATGACATTTCTTGCACACATAATTTTTAATGGTGGCATAATAGTCTATTTTTGTTGATGCACCATGATTCACCATTCCCGTATGCTTTGCCATTTAGAATAGTTTGAAGCTGTCACTTTTATTAACGACGTTGGGGTGAGCATCTTCTTGCATAAAGGATGGTCCACATCTTAGATGATTTTCTTAGGTGAGATTCCTAGCAGTGGCAGAGTGAACCTTCTCAAAGCTAGGACAGCCTCTCTGGCTCCTGGGAGGTGAATGCACTGGCACTTAGGAGGGAGGGAGAGGAGAGAAGTCTTCAAAAAGGAGGAAAAGGGAGGCTGAGGTGGAAAAGACAAATGGGAGGCCAGGGCCACCATGGACAGCTGTGCGGACTGTGCCTTGCTCGGGGGCGCCCCACCCAGGAGATAAGCAGGGCTGCATCTGGTCAGCCTCTGCTCCCACGCCCTGAGCTCCAGCTGGGGTTGGCAGCCCAGAGGAAGGTGCGTTCTCCTGAAGGTGCCATCGGAACAGAAGCGGGCTCACCAGAGGAATCCATCATGGCTCCCTGGTGGTGGCATCTCCTCGGAGCTTCTAGGATATAAGAGTCATGCCCTCAAAAAATGCTAGAAAGGAGGGATTGCATCTTCAACCTGGAGTCCCTGGGCCTCTCGGAGCTAGGAAGGCAAAAGTGGGCTCATGAGCAAGTTCTACTTCGAAATCATCTGATAAAAATTAACACGTACCCTCAATAAGGCCTTCCATGTACATCTTCTGCAGGTTGAAGGTCGTTGCGTCTATTGCTCTCTAGGGCCACACAGTTATCATAGAGGATGCTGTGGGGCACTGCCCACGTCCCCTTTCAGCACAGAGGCCCTCACACCCCCAGCTCCAGAGTGTGGACTGCTGTTCACAGCTCAGCCCCTCCCCTGGAACTGCGTGAGCTGCAGGGACTCACCTCGCCCAAGGTGGTGGCCCTGCCTCGTGGATGTGGGGGTGCACAGGCCCGGCCCCTCACCCAGTGGAGACAAACCTGCAGCCACTCTGCTCAGCGCTGCCCGGGGACGGGCTGAGGCGTGTGCTGTGAACGCGTGCGGCCCAACCTCTCCCTCTGCCGCTCCGCCCGCCCTGTTTCCCCCGTCACTTCCTTATGGCTGGCTTGCCAGAGCGCACCCCAACTTCCTGCAGAAGCATTTCAGAATCCGTCTCTCAGGGAACCCAACTTAAGATGGTTACATCTCATTGTCCAATCGAAAATGGAGAAAGAATTAATTATTACCATGTACGTTCGTAGATAAGGTTCTTTTCAAAACCTGGTGTCCATGAGGTAGAAAACCATTTTTAAAAAAGGATCCTTGCTGGTTAAAACATCAACGCCCAACCCTAATCCTCGCCGACGCCCTCATTTTGCAGATGAGGAAACAATCCCAGAGGACGAGAAACTTGGAAGTCACACGGCCTACGAACATTAGAGCCAGAATTCAAACCAGGCTGACGACCCAGGAAGAGGAGTGTATCCAGCCAAGGCTGCCGCCCACCGGCTTTGGGTTCAAGGTAACCCTTTAGCGAGACAGAAGTTTATTCCATTAGTGGGAGAAGCGGGGCCCCGAGGCCTGGTGTCTCCCCCAAAGGGTTAGGCATCCCCACTGCCCTCACTCTGACATCCAGAGAGAAACCTACCCGGGAAGGCGATCCTAGTGTGGGCATTGGCCTCAGACAGCCCAAAGTCAATCCTGGGTCTGCTGCTGGCTAGCTGTGTGGCTTCAGGACAGTTTATTTACTTCTCTGAGCCATACTTTCTCCATCTTTAAAATTAAAATTCTAAAATCTAACTTGTCAGAGTTGTTTTCTGACTAAACTAAAAGCCCATATGTAGATTTTGTAGCCCTGCCAGGCCCTTAGAAGGCGCGAACCCTGCCACACTTCCCTCCGGGCACCCTTCTCCCACATTTCCCCCTGGGCATAGAGCACTGTATTTCCAAACAAAGAGAATTCTCACAGCTTTTCAGTATGAAATTAGATCAAATGCTCTGCCCCCTTCTCTCATGGCCAGGGGGACAGAAGTCACCTCCCTTCCTGCTGGGGGCAAGCCCTTTCAGCCTGCCAGCCTCACCTGAGCATTGCGCCATCCAGGCCGTGACTTAGCCCAGACTCGCCAGCAGAGGGCAGCCCCGCTCCGCTCAACGCCCAGGAGGGTTTGCCACTCCTGCAGGCCTCCCCCGTCTCATGACCTCCCCTGCTCGCACGGAGAGCCGGGTCCTGCCCCGAACCTCTCCTTCCCTGGAGCCCAGCAGCTGTGGCATGTCTCTCCCGAAATGGACCAGCCAGACTCGCGGCTCCGCAGCAGCCAGGGCTGGATTCAATTTGCAATGCCAAAGCATATTTGAATGCACTCCTCTGCTAAACACACCCGTTTGTTACAAACAAGCCAGCCCGGAGGTGGAGATTCAAACCAGACTGAGGCCACCTGCAGCCCAGCTCACCGTCTCCTGGGCATTTGACCGTCTGGTGGCCAATGTCTTCCCTCATTCACTCTGGGGGGCTTGGAGGGGGAGAGACAGACAAACAGACTGCGCGCGTGTGTGTGTGTGTGTGTGTGTGCATGCTGTGTCTGCATTTGTGTGTACTGAAGGCCCTGAGCCCTGGGTGGAGGGCACCAGGAGGGAGGATGGAGGGAAGCGGGTGGGGCCCCTACATCTCTCTTCCTCCTTCCACAAGGAATTTTGGCAAAGCCTGGAGCAGAACCCTCGCGTCCCGCCCACCCCCCCAGCTGACAGTCCTGCTCAAGACAGTGAGATTAACGAGTGAGGGTCCCAGAGTCCAGTGGGGAATTCCTGTATCTCAGATTCTAGGACACAGCAAAGGTTTTCGGGCTTTTCTAGAAAAAGGCTTTGGCTGCGGGGCCTCCTGGGCTGGAGCCAGGACCACGCAGTGAAATGCCTCCCCTCAGAGTCCCTCTGACAGGGCTCTCTCTAGGGATGGGGACAGCCTCCCCTCATCAGATGACATTTTCCTGCCCAAAGCGGCCCGCTGTCTCCCTCCAGGGACGCAGTGGACAAGGAGAGGAATTTCTGCTTACACGCTGATTTCACTGTCTTGAGTGGATCTCTCTCACACACAGACACACACACACTTGCGTACACCTTCACAATGCAAGGTCAGTGTGAAAGGAGTAGGCGAATTCTTCCACGGAGGGACCTGCTGCCCAAGAAACAGCCCTCAGAGAAAGCTGAGCCGACGCCCTCGCAGCGCGCTGGCCACTGAACGAGGCTCAGGTCTGTCACATGCAGCTCAGAAAGGATCTTTTTTTTTCACTTTCTCTCCAAAATGCCTATAATATCCATGAGCCTGAATAATTTATGGCTCTGCCCATCCTCCATGCCACAAAGCGGTTCCACTTAACGTCGTTGCATGGCCTGTGTTCTTGGACCCAAACGGGACTGGGCTGGGGAGATTCTCCCTGCTCCGGCGGGGAGGGAGGGAGCGGTGAGGACATGCTCCTGAGCGCTGCAGCCCGGCTGGGACCTGTGATGGCTGCCCCTGGGTTTCCGGGAATTGATTCAGAGAAGCAGAAGTGGGGCCTAGTGAGGAGGCTGAGCCTCTGAGCTGTAAACTGTGAGTGCCCACAGATGCCTCACACCCACCTCCCCTCTCCTGGCTCCATCTGTGCGTGTGGATCCCAGCCACCCCGGCCCCGGGCGTGGCAAAGAGGGAAACACAGGCCGTGAGGGCTCCCCCACATCCCCGCCCTGGGCACCCCACGGGCTCCCACCCTGACACTCTCCTTTCTCCAGGGGCTCGGGCACCCCAGGCTCAGCGCAGGGCCTCTTGGAGTGCAGGCCCTCATCAATAATTCACCAGCCTCCCCTCTGCTCCTCAGACAAAGGGAAAGGGAATGTGCAGGCCTCAGAAGCCCCCGCACCCAGGGCTGCAGAGTCAGGCAGCTAACGTCCTCTCCAAAGCAGAGGAGAGGGAAGGAGGAGAGAGAGAGAGAGGAGGGAGGGAGGGAGGGAGGAGAGCAGGGTGGGGGGGAGGCAGAGAAAAGAGGAAGGAAAGGTTGAGGAAAGGGAAGGAGAATGAATCTGACAATTCTAGAAGTCATGCCTGCTTCACGAGTGAAATGCACTATTCTGACAGAACTAAAAAACATTTTTTTTCCCCACTGCTATTTTACCCCAGAAATGAGAGGAAGCAGGACGTGGCTGGGCTTCACAGACTATTTCTTCACAGTTTCTTATTCTGTTTTGACAAGACATCTGCTTCAGCTACTATTCTGAACCACGTGGTCGGTTGCCGGTTCCAATGTTCTGCAGCATAACGCGGGGGAAGCGGAGACGCGCACACCTGGTGGGCTGGGAGCCAGGAGGGAGGGGTGCCCCGCGGGGTCATGCCAGGAGCTGCCACCTGGGCTCACGATTCAGCATCAGGATACGTCACTTAGAAGGAGGGTGACCTCTCTGAGGCTCAGCCTGGTCTCCCACCCCCTCCTCATGGGGTGACTTAAAGAAGGTCCCTGTGGAAGACAACACGTGGTCTGTACCCTTGCGGAGCGTACTGTCTGGAGCTTGATCATAATTACAAATCAGCCTGCTAACCTACACACGGTCTTGCAGAAGCTGCGGACAGACAGTGACCGGAGTGGGTTGGTATCAGCTCCCGAGGGAGCTGGAGGGCCGAGTGGGGAGGGACGAGCCCCATGGTCCTTCCTGAAGCAAAGATTTACTGAGTGCCTGGTAGGTGCGAGGCCCTGAGGACGGAGGAGGGAGCACCCCCAGCCCTGCCTGTGCAGCTCACAGTTGAGGGGGCTCTAACCTTGGTTCAGATCCCACGCGCACCTGCCCTTGGCCATGTCCCTTGACCTCTGTGGGACTCAGTTTCCTCATCTATAAAATAGACATTGTTAATCCCAAACTCATGAGATTATTGGGAGGGTTAGGGACATTTTAGGTACGAGGGTTCTAGCACAGTGCTGGCATACGCTAAGTGCTTAATAAGTGTGCATCCTCTTTCCCTTTTCTTTCCTTATGAGAAGAGAGGGGCATCAAGGGGCTCTGGAAGGAAATGTGGAGTTTCTCAGCCCTTGTTTCCTTTGTGTGGCCAGTTTATTAACGAGCACCAGGACCAGCTTTGTTCTCCTCTTCCGTCAGCTGGTGACCTGCCGAGTTTCCCTTCCTCGTCCCCACATGGCGTCTCCAGCAGGGCCTGGGGCTTCCTGGTTGCCTTCGGCCCGGAGAACAATCTCGGGTTCAGGTAATTAAAAGCCCAGTGCAATCTAAACAGAAACGTGGCTCTCCCTCCCAGCCCTTTGCTGTCCTCTCCCCAGCCCAGAAGCGAGCTATGGGCCGCAGACAGCAGAGGGGGAGGAGGGGGGCGCTGTCTGCTTTCTTGCTCTGTCTCCCCTCCACTGGCTCCCCTGTTTCTGGCTCTCTAGAGCTGTGGGCCGGGGGTGGGAGGGTCCGGGGAAAGGGCAGATCTGACCTGATAGGCCACGGTGCCCTTGGTGGACAGATGACCTGATGCTCAGGAGGGCAGTTTGGGTCTGCCCACTGGGGCCTCCACATTGTATCCCTCATGGCTCGGGGAGGCCCTGTGGGGTGACCCTCACTCCTCCTCCTCAGAGCCTGCCCTCCAGCCAGCCCCTCCCACGGAATTCTGCGGCTAGAGTCCCCTCTCCCCATCAGGCAGCCCTTGGGTGGGGTCCTTTCAACACGGCTCAGCCTGGTCACCATTCGCTGTCCACTTGCCACACCATTGCTAGAAGGTCACTCTCTCAAGATACGTGCCCTCCTTGCTCTGTGGTCAGGGACGTCTCCTTCCAGCAGTGTCTCTCTTCATCAGGTGAACCCCCAAACTCTTGGGGACACTTGTCCTTCAATCCTAAGAGATAACACAAGGTGAAGGAAGGGGCACGAGGAGTCCACGAGGACCAGCAGACAGCCAGCTGGGAATAAGACGCCTTCTTGAAGGCAGCCTCGTTCTCTCTGGTGGTTCCAGAAGGCTCTCCCTTCTTACCCACCCCCAGGCTTCCTTTATTCAGCCTGCGAGCAGGGGCCCTGGGACTGGTCTTGCTCACTCTTGGCCAGTCCGAGGAGGACGGCCCAGCCCCTGGCTTGAGAAAGTGTGGACACTCGGCCTCAGCTCGGGATCCTCAGCCAAAACCCCAAGACAATAAGAAATGTCCCTTTTAAAACGCTGTCACATTCAGAAGGAAGAGAATGACGGGGTCCCAAAGGCTGAGATGCTCCCCTGCTTGGGGGTGCAGCTGGTCTCCGCAGCCCTCCTTGCGCCGGGGAACAGCCACCGGAGTGAGACGCAGGCTGTCTTTCAGTCTGTGACCGGCTCAGCCAGAAAAGAGGCTCCACAGGGCTCAGCACCTCCACTTACTACAGATGATCTTCTCCTCGAGGAGCCTACGTATGGAAACACTCACCTTTAGAATGTTCTGAGATTTCCTACTGCACGTGGTTGGCAGGATATTGTGAAGGGCACACTCTTTAGGGTAGATTGCAGACCTAGACATAGGGGCTCCTGAAGCCCTCCTCTCCCGCTGTCAGTGTGGGCAAGGGACCTGACATCTCTCTGCCTCGGCTCCTGCATCCACAAGATGGAGACCAGAACAGGCCTGCCTCCTAGGATGCGGGAGGCTGTGTCACTGAGACAAGGCCCAGGGCACAGTGAGCTCTGCAGGCCCGCCTGCTGTGGGGGGCGGATGGTCGTGCCTGCACTCCCTCGTCCGTCATCTCATTCCCCTGTGATTACACATATCTTCGCTGCTGCAGGATTTCACTCTGTCGTTATGCCCTTTCTAGAAGTTTCTTTCCTTTTGGTTCATGTGTGAGCTGCTCTCTGGGGATAGCCATCAACAACAGCTGTGAAATTGTCCACAGCATCCATCATGACTAACCTCACCCCACGAACGGACACTCAGGGAGGGGGAAGGCGGCCCAGAGCGAGGCTCCCTGGGCGTGAACTCGACCCCGGCCTCGGCATCTGGGTGATTTGCAGCAGTTTCCCCACCTCCCAGAGGCTGGGCTTCTCCACTTGTAAATCACAGGCGATGCTCATATTGACTTCAGCTTTATCCCTCCTTTGAGCATTTCTTGTAGGCCCACCAAGTTGCAGACACTGGAATCTTACTAGCAGACTCAATTGCTTTGTTTTAATCATCAGGGGATTGGACTCCAGAAATGTCTCAAAAGGCCAGTGCATTCCCTGTGGTGAAGGTGAGCTCTCAGGCTCTTTATTATTATTACTGTTAAATTATTATTATTTTGACTACTCCAAAAGGAAGGAGGGCAAGCCTTGGAGCTAAGGAGGATGTGCAGGGTGAGGTCCTCCTTCTCTCCCAGCCTCTCAGCCCCCACTGCATCCTTAGTAAAGGCCCCAAGGAAAGGGAAGGCGAAAGAAAAACTAGGGAGGCCGAAAGAAGAGAGAGAGGATTCGGAAACCACAGCCCGAAGCCAGCGGCCTCCTCTGACCGCCTAGTGTGAGAGCAAGAACATGCTTCAGGCACCTGCAACCAAGGGGGCTGGAAAAAGCAGTGATGGGAGAAGGGAAAAAGGGGAAAAAAACCAGTTTCAATGACGTATCCAGAGTTTGCAATTAGAGAAACCAGAAAGAAGCTCTGTCAGTGCCAGTGGTTTCGTGTTTCATGGTGAAGTACCGCTTTGTTTGGCGTTGCGTTTGGGGGGAGGTGAGAGGAGCTCAAGTGTTTCCAGCATTTTTCAAGCTCTCCATCTGCTGGGCCTGCTCCTGGCCTCCGCTGGGCTCTGTAGATGGCTCCGCAGCCCCACTTCCTTAATTAACGACTGCTCTCCAACCCGCAGAGTTGGCCCCCAAAGTCCCGGTAGCATCATTAACCTCCGGGCAGAAGCAGTGCCCACATGCAGGGCTGGGGAGGCCCCTGTCGGGGGTGGGTGCACAGGGACCCCCCCATGTCAATGTCCGGGACCCCTGTGACAGCACATGCGAAACAGTCCCTCTGCACCCACCCCTGGTTTTTTGCCTGCTATTCAGAAGGGAGGTACAAAGTCTACAGCTGAGCTTCTAGAATCCAGGTGTTATCTGTGACCTAAGCTTCAACGGGTCTTCTCTCAGACCCCGATCTAAGCATGAGCCGGAAGTTGTATGGCTGGAAGTTTCCTAGAGGCCCCTCATTGTATAGATGCGGAAATGTATAGAAAGTGACATGGACTGGGGATGTATATTCCCATCTCAAGGAGGGAAGTGGAGAAGAAAGAGTCTAAAATGGTTTCATTTACATTAGGGAAACTAACAAGAGAGCAAGAACTCGAAACCTGGGAAATACCATCTTTTCTACATTCCCCAAGGCAATTTAAATAATAGAAAACACCTCCCAAAAGCCCAGGGTGACTAGCGCTGGAGTTGGGACAACAGAGAGTGGTAACCATGGGAACCAGCCCCTCCTTCTGTACACAGCCCCCCATTCTCCATGAAGTCCCCCACGCTGCAGGTGGCTTGGGAGCGCTGGGGATTCTGAGAAGAGGCAGTCCAGCCAGCTCCATGGCCCAGCTGCCAGGCTGTCTTCCTACCTGCCCCCAGCGGCTCCGCCGCTGCCATCCAGGCCCCACGCCCAGGGCCCCCCGCAGAGCCCACCACAGGGCCTCCATTAGTCACGGCAGCTGGACCCCCACCGGTCAGTGGTGCCCCCAGCATGGCCTCAGTTACAAAACAGCCAGGCTTGAAAGGGGAGGCAGTCTGTGAGCTGGGGGTCCGGCCTCTCCTGTCATCTGCTCGTCAGAAACCAATCAGGCCTGGTTAGAGACTCCAAATCAAGACCAAATGGGAATGAGAGTTCTTTGCAAGAAAACATCTATGTGTTTCCCCTGCCTGCTTGAACGCAATTTGGTGTAGTTTCCTGGAGAATGTTTCCTTGGTTTTAAAGCGGAGATCCATGGAATTCTAGGGTTCCCTGGAAACCTGATGGAAACTTCCTCAGCGTCCCGCCAACCACTTGGAGCAGCTCTGTTTTCAGTGACAATCAAGATTTATCTACTGCGTAAAATTTTATTTGAAGACAAACAACAAAAGAGGTCTTTCTGCCTAAAAGAGGTCAAAACTATTAGATTTTTTTCCCCCCTAAATGCTTAGTTTCCTCAGGAAAAAAAAAGGGGGGGTACCCCAGCTATACTTCTCTGGTCTGTTCATTGCATGAGGAATTATCTGCCGAGGAACAGACCCCCGGGGCTCAGTGCCAGCCCCGCAGGTGAGTGAGGCCTCAGGGCAGACCCTCCACTTCGAAGGCGACCCCACCAGCCAGGCCCTTCTTCTGACCATCCTCATGCTGGTGGTACACATGTCCCACCGGAAGGGAATCTGTCCCTGGAGGCCACACCCAAATGTCAGTCTTTATACAAAGAAGAGGCACTGAGGGAAAGAGACGAGGATGGAGCTCATGCGGAGGGAAGAGTTCCGTTGGCCGCCGTGCCCAAGCCCAGCTCCCTGGAGGCCGGGCGGAGACACACACCGCCCACCGTGGGAAACCTGGGAGCAGCTGCCAGTGGGGTCCAGGCAGTGGCTTGCCCCTCCTGTGAGCTCCCGGTGATCAGTGCCCACATGGCATGGAGGGCTTTGACACGTAGTAGGCTCACAAGAAACGAAAGAGTAGAGGGATGAGAGCCATAGGCTCAGAGCAGCTTCCTGGGAGGGAAAGGGTCTTGGAACAGGGCGATCGCTCAACCCCAGATTGGTTTTACTGCCTCCTGGGCTGCAAGCGGGTAGAGAGGGGGCGAGTCTACCATTTACTGCAGTCTGAGCATGTGCTGGAGGCTCTACACATGTGGACCTGAGCCGTCCTACAACTGTCCACAAGGCCAGTGTTAGGATCCCCATTCCCAGCCCCTTGCTTTATGTCACTTGCAAGGGTTTAGGCTGAGGGAGAGTGTGGAAGATTCGCCTGTGGTCTTGGAGCTGGTGAGAGGCAGAGCCAGGCTTGCTCCACTCTGCCTGGCTCCAAAGGCGGGGCTCATTCCGCTGCATCCCCACCTCCCCCTCGAACTGCCATGCTTTCCGCTCACTGTCTCCAGGAGGACGAGGTGCCAGGGAAGCCGCCAGGGGTCGAGGAACTGGGAAGAGGCTGCACAGTAAACCCTGCGTCTTTTCAAGAGTGGATTCTCTCCCCAAGGCCGAGCCATCAACATAGACCAACGCCCCAGAGTGAGACATGGCCCCCCACCCTGCCTCTGTCAAGCTCCCAGGTGGAGGACGGGGACGCCAGGGAGGCAGAACCCAGCTCGGGCCTTGACTGCCACTCAGCATGCTGGGTTTCAGACTCTGCCTGACCAGAGCACAGGAACCAGGGCACCTTGGGGACGAGATATCTGAATCTGGCCTTTAGGGTGGCCTCTGTCTACATTGTCACCTCTGAAACCTGTGGCTGGCTTATCTCACAGATCCCATTCTGCTTGTGCTGGAGAGATGCACGGTGGAAAGAACTCAAGTTAGAGTCTGAGGGTTCACCTGACTTCTCACACCCCTTCAATCACTCAGGTTACGTGGCCGCCAGCTCTGTGCACGTCCCTGATACCTTGAAGGATCACGGCTCCACTCACTCATTCATTCCATCACTTATTCATCAATCAAACATTTATTGAGTACTTACTATGTGCCAGGCACAATTACACACCCTTAGGATGTTCCATAACTATGATTTGAATGAACGAATACAGTGCAAACCATATCACGGTGCTAAATACCTTCATGAGCTTTGGCCTGGAAGGGCAGAGGGAGTGGTTTACACGGAAACAATGCTTTTCATAAGGCTATGAGGTACACTTGTGTCCAGTATAATACCTGATAGACTATCCTCCAGCTCCAACTGGGAGCACAGGCCTGGAAATACGAGACGAAGAGGAGGTGACAAATAGCATCTGGGGCAGCTAGGAGGTCAGCCTCAGTTGGCCAAAGTGAGCACAGAGAGGGCGAGGACGAGACAGAGGAACAACATTGGCACACCTGCCGTGAGCATCTCCTTGAACCGGAATGGCCCCACGGCGGGGAGGTGGGGATTTGCCCTCCCTCCTTATAGATGAGGAAGCCAGGCTCAGAGAGATTAACTAACCCATATAAGATGGCACAGCCCCAAATGGCAAACCACCTGACCCCAGAGCCCGTGGGTTTTAACTCCTCCACCACGCTGAACCTTTCTCAAGAGAGGAGGACAAGTCGGAGAGACCACATCCGTGGGATTAGGTGGGGTTTGTCGTGAGGATAAAGGAAAAGTAGTCAATGTGGGAGTGTGCAAGTAAACACGACAGGCACAATGACGTGTTATCACCATAGCAGTGACTGCTGTCACGGTGGCCGGCATCACACGTCATCAACAGCTCAAGTTACGGTTCCTGGAACTTCAGAGACACATTAGGAAGCACTTCCAGGAGGAAGCCCACACTTCCAAAAGTGGATTGACTCCCACACAAGGCAGTCATTTTTATCTCCATTCCGCAGACCAGGACACTGAGCCTCCGGGACGCCAGTCAATTGGCTTTAACTCACATGGAGAGGAAATGGCAGAGCTGGGATTTGAACCCAGGTCCTTCTGACTTTCTATCTTACATTGCTTTCCACGACCCTCTTCTGAAGGTGACCAAGGATGGACGAAGGAATTCTTAGACGCTCAGCGTTTGGAAGAGACCACAAGCTCTCTCGTTGGGTGGTTCTCAGCCTTCAGTGCTTAGACTCAGGCCTGACCACCACGTGGAAAGCTTATTGAAGCTACTAGCGAGGCAGGGAGGAGGGTCTGCCTCAGCGGGCGGCCTGCCTTGTGCTCTGGGACCCAGGTAGCAGGAGAGGCACCAGGAAGGGGCAGGGCTGATGGTAAGCAGCAGACAGAGGACGAGCTTGGAGTCCGAGGCAGGCCGACCTCCACTTGGCCACTCCTAGCGTGAGACCTTGGACAAACCCCTGAACTTCCCTAGTCTCAGTTTCTTCCCCTACAGAACAGCAGCACCGCAGCTTTGACGAAGCTTGCGCTTTGGGTCAAAAAGACCTTGATTAGAGTCACAGCTCTGCTGAACCACGCAGCCTCTGGGCACTTGGGTCCTCATCTCTAAATGGGCATTCTACGAACTCCTTCACAGCTGGTCACAATGAAGTGAGCTGGTGTATAAGGAACACCTGGTAAACGCTCCTTGGATGTTAGCTATTCCTACCCAAGGCGAGAGAGCAAAGTGCTCGAGAGCCGTGCTCGGGAGCGGTCCTTCCTGCATCCACCAGCTCCATCACTTCCTGCCTGTGGGACCTGAACAAGTTCCTTAACCCTCCGTGACTTGTTTTACTCATTCTGCAAAATGGGGATAGTAAGAGCATCTATCTTAGAGGGTTATTATGAAGACTGAGCAAGACATGCATATAAAATGCCTAGCAGAGAGGCTGGCAGCTGGTGTGCTCCTTAAGGGGTGCCTATTATTAGCTCCATATGGGGTCAAACTTACCAAGAGTTGGCCGACAGAGTATAGGTCTGCACAGTGAGGGAGTGAGCTCCCTGTCTGTGGTGGTGCTCAGCCAGAGGCTAAAAGACTGTCTGTCAGGGGTGGGTGGGAGGGATTCACATCCCAGGTCAATGGCGGGCCTTGCTGACCTCCAAGACCCCCCGTCACTCCCATGCTGTGACTCTCAGTTGGAATTAAGAGAGCAGACACTGACCCCTCAGTCCAACAAAATAGAAGTGGAGAAATTACTTCCTTGCTTAGTTTTAAAAATCAAAGCTCCTTTCCAGCCAAAGGCAATTACAGACTGATCCACAGTAAGGCAGAAGCATATTTCAATTGAAAAATGGCATCTTCCTAGCTGTTGCCATATGGAGCCAAGACACCAGGTGGCCCAGGGCTGAGACCAATCACAGGGTCCAATTGGAACTAAATAAAATGGCCCCCTGGAGGAAATGGCTCCAGTGAGGCCCACAAATCCCCATGACATGTCATTTTGGCATGTCCCACATCAGCCTGGGCCTCATGCTCTGCCTGATGCCCGAGGCTGTGTCCCTTTCCTTCAGTGGGACAAAGAGATGAGAGGTCTCAGCTGTGAGTACATCGCCCATGTGGGGGTGGAGCCCACAGGCACAGCAGAGGAGTCCTGGCCTCAGCTCGTTGCTGTAGAGAGCCCCAGGGACAGCCCGATTCACAGGGGGACTCCGCCACGGGCTGCCAGTCCCAAAGAGGGACCACAGGACCCCAAGCTTTCATCTATATTAAAACTCTTGCCCCCTGAATTTCAGCTCCTACCTCTCTTTCCCTGCATTCTGGAACAATTTGTCTTTTTCCCCCACTGTGGAAAAGCAGGTGACATTTTTGGTATAAAAAGTGGGATAGTAGCTGCTGGAAGATGCAGCTTTGTGTTGCTGCCAGGGTCCTAAAAGAGAACTTGGCTATGTCACCCTTGTCAGCCACCCCAAAGCCAAAGCAATGGTCTCCGGCTCTGCCTCCACTACTGGCTTGAGGGGCCGTGAGTACAAGAGCCAGTCACATCAATACCTTCTTCTAACTAGCCTCCCCGTCCATCGTTATACTATAAACTAGCATTTAACAAGTATAATCTGTTCTGTGCAAAAAAAAGGACAAATACTTGGGAAATACTGAGTTAAGCAAGTTAAGTTTCTTTCCTGCAGGACTTGCCAGAGCTTTTAATAAACTAAGCGCATTGGGAATCTTCAAGAAAGGGATTGGGGCTGGGGAGCAGGTATATTGTACAGCATTTTCCAAGCTTTGTCTCAGAGTGTCTTGAAGGAAATACACTTTGGGAAACGTTAGCATAACTGGGAGCGTGGGGATTGGAGACTGTTACAGCCCTGGGGGTTTGAATCTGGGTTCTGCAATTTACCGGATTGGGACTTCCTTGAGGCTCTGTTTTGCCTTACTTAATGGGGATGATTACATTTACCCTGCAGAGTTGCCATGAGGACTTGTAGCTAAATGCACAAATGCATATAAAGGCTTTGAGCCTGGGGAAATAGTAAGTGCTCAGTAAATGGTTACAATTCTTATTCTTGATACTGTTATGATTCTATTGAAGAATGAAATAGAGAAGGGTTCTTGGGCTTGTCTTTAGAAAGAGTGAGGAGCAAGGAGGGGAGACGCTGAGGCAGCCTCCAGCCTTGGTGGGGACGTGGGGAGAATCCCCAGGGACCAGCTGCACTGGGGGTGGGGGATGGCAGCCACTGAAGGAGAAGAAGGCAGGCTGGGTCCTCCAGCACTGCAGCCTAACAAAGAAGAGGCTTTGGGGGCTCAGCTGGGCCCTTCATGGATGGTGGCTGGGAATAGCCAATCGTGTTTACCCCCTCAGTTGCTGGGAACAATCGTCCCTCTCAACTGGCCTATTGTCTCCAGCAAAGGAGGCACGTAACTCCCATTGGCGCTGATGGGATTATGAGCTCCTATCGGGAGAGAAACAGATCCCAGGCTTGGATAAGGGATGGGGGAGCAGAGGGCCCCCCTCGGCGACCTATCTCAGTGCAACCATTTGTTCCGTATCAGCTGAACACAGTGAGGCCTCTTTCAGGAGAACTATTCAACCCTGCGCATTTGGAGCCTGGCTGCTTCGTGATAACTTTTCAGGGAGTAGACTGATTGCATCAAATTCGGGATGCAAAGAAAAGGTTTCAACATGCCCGGGACGTTAGATCTTGAGTCAAAATGGCAGCTGATCATGGCTTTCCGATGGCTGTGCTGTCTCAGTAGTCTTCAATCTTCTTGCTCCCATCCCACCAAAACAATCTTGAGAAAACATGTGCACGTTGTTAAACTAATTATCTAAAAGTTGTCCCCGTGCGTGTACATGAGTTTGCTCTGTGTTAATAGGAAGTAGGAAATAGTAGACGTTTTATAAGACGAAATTAAATTAGGATTAGGTATAATTGGAATAAATACTTCATGATGTGATTAAAAAAAAAAAAAGTTTGAACTACCTTAACAGAATAAAGCACATCAAATCAGAAAGAGATCACATACAAATTTTATCCCTGGGTTTTACCAATATAGTTTGAAAAAAACAGTAGTCCTGAAGAACACTCTAAGTACCTCGAGAAGGTTAGCATCACCAACCCTACACTGCATTGTCTGTTCTGGACTCAGAGCATCCCGACACAGCCCAAAGACTGTATTTCCAGTGCCAGCTTCACCTGTACCAGGAACACATACAACCAGCGAAAGGCCGGAAGCTCTGTGCGCTTCAGGTTTCTTAGTCAATCATTACAGGTGGCTCACTCCACACTAATGTTTCAGTTTATCCCTTTGTTTGACACATCAGAGGATTTGAAACCCAGGGGAAAACATCCTAGTAAGATTTGGGATAAGGAAGAGGTCTACTTGTTATTAAGTGGGAGAAGAGCACCTACGAATTTTTCTCGGGGAGACCTCCTTCTCAGACAGATCGATTTTGGAAAAGAGTAGAAAACAGGGTACGGATCTGGAAGTTGATTCCCTTCAAACTATTCATGCATATGTGCCCCTAGGAAAATCTTCAGGTACCCCCAGTTTGAAGACCATTGCTCTACCTGATCTTAATGAAACTGAGTACACAGAACTTGGAGAAACTTACGACTTTGCACAGTAAAGGGCTGCCTGGGCATCACAGAGCCACTCAGAGATTGAGGGGAAAGGGAAGGGGTAAAAAATGACACAAGACTCTTGCATTATATTTTGTATTCATATATTTAGCAAATGTTTATTAAGCACCTACTATGTGCCAGCCACTGTTCCAGATGTTGGGAATACTGTGTTGAATAAGACAGTCACTGATTTAGCAACCCCTAATTTCTAGTGGAAAGAATTCTTTTTTTTTGAGACACAATGTCAATATCTTGGCTGTGATATTACGCGATAGTTTTGCAAGATGTTACCAGTGGGGGGAACTGGATAAAGCGTACATAGGATCTCTCTGTATTATTTCTTATGGCAACATGTGAATCTACAAATATTTCAAAATAAAAGGTTTAATTAAAAAAAGATACACAAATAAAACACAAACTTACATAGACTATGACATGAAAACATTAAAAAATAAGAACTATAATTTCGAAAATAAAACAGAGGAGGTACTAGGATGTGAGCAGCGAGCTTCCACAGATTGCTTGGTCAGAGGAGGCCTCTCAGCAGATGTCACAGTTAAGCTGAAGGATGGATGATAGCCATCTGGGCCAGTCCACTCTAGACATGTCACAGCTTGGCTGGGTTATGAGACCTCGCCATGGCCCTTCTGATGTCAACGATATTTAAAGGGGTGGGAACAAAGAGCAAACTGGAGACTCTACTGGTCCCAGTCACTTTCTGTGTGGCGCTTTCTCAACAAACCTACTGAAGAGCACAGGTGTTGCAGAAAGAGCAGTGAGGTGGGGACCAGGCCTGGGTTCCGGCCCCTCCTCCTTCTCTCAGCAGCTTTGTAACCTGGGCAAGTTGCTTGTTCCTCTGGGACTCAGGTGCTTTCCCTGCCAAATGTGACCTCCAGGCCAATCCCTTCACATGTATTTCAGCTCTCAATCCTCCCGACACCCTAAGGAGCAGGGGACATCATTATTTCCATTTCATGGATATGAACTTACACAGAAAGTGGCAGAGTCAGGACCTGAACCCAGATCTGTTTGACTTATCAAAGGCATTTGGACTAGATTGGATGTACCTGTGAGCTTGTGTCCAGAACTAGGGAAAGTCAGTCTGGAAATAGATAGCAAAGGTGACCACACCCAGAATTCACTTAAGAGCAGGAGGGAAAGACAAAGTCCACTTGGTGGCTGCTGACGGATGGCCACTTCTAAAGCCCCATCACTGAAGCAGTGAAGCCGACTGCCAGCCGCAATGGTACGGCAGAGAGAACGCAACAGCAGGAGGGACAGGGGCTGGGGACCGAAAGGGTCTTGGGAGACGTGGGTTTGAATCCAGGCCCCATCACTTATCAGGGGGGATGCCTTGGGCAAGTTACTCCACCTCCCTGAGTCCTGCTTCCCTCCGCTGTAAAACAGGAGAGATGTTAACAGACCCTCCTCATGAGATCACGAAGTTGGCTGAAAACACACCCTAGCACCGAGGGGCCAGCTGCTATCACCATCATTATTACTGGTTATTGTTATTGTTGCTATTATTATAGGGTTGATAAACATTGAACACAATACTGCACGTGGCAGTGCCTCCATCAGCATTCGTTGGCAGTTTCACTGGCTTCCCTTTTTTACTACTTGGGAAATTTTTAATTTAATTTATTTTTATTGTTTTCCAGCTTTATTGAGATATAATTGACATATAACATTGTGTAAATTTAAGGTGTACAACATAATAAATTGATATATGTATATATTGCAAAATGATTACCACAATAAGGTTAGTTAATATCCATCATCATATATAGTTACAATCTTTTTTCTTACGATGAGAACTTTTAAAATCTACTCTCTTAGCAACTTTCAAATATACAATACAGCATTGTTAACTGTAGTCACCATGCTCTGCATTCCATCCCCAGGACTGATTTATTTTGTAACTGGAAGTGTGTACCTTTTGACCCATTTCGCCCACCCCCAACCCTCCCTCTGGCAACAGAATTAAGGAGTTGTTCCTAAACTCACAGGGACCCTTTTATAATCTCCTTCCCACTACAGACCTCACAATTTGAAAAGCATTGTCTCCTAAACAAGCTGAATTTTTGAAAGATAATTAATTAATGTCTCCATTTTTTATTAATCAAGGGTGTATATGATTGCCAATCCAAACTCCAGGAAATAACCAGTAGCTGTGCGGGCCTACTATAACTCTTGCCAAAAGCAAAGGTGTTTGTGCCCAAGTTCATGTCTCTTATAGCCTGACTAGGATGAAGTAGATGACATCAGACGGGCTTCTGGGAATGCGAAAAATGGCTGCCAATCCCCATTATCATTTTCCTGAAGTCCAAGGACACCAACCTGGGAATATGGGATAACCTTACACCTCAGCTCCTAGAACTTCAGGTCAGGGCCAAGGCTAGGGACTACATCTGGATTCTGACACTAGTTGGGTATAAGACCTGGGACCAGTCACTAAACTTTTCCGGAGTGGTTCAGTAGGAATAACATTGACCTTGGAAGGCTTGTGAAGGTGAATAGTAGGCACTGAACAAATACTGAATCTGTACTGTTTCCCAAACTTCAATGGGTATTGACACATCCTGGGGATCTTGTCAAAATGCAGATTCTGGAGCCGGCCCCGTGGCCGAGTGGTTAAGTTTGCGCGCTCCGCTTCAGTGGCCCAGGGTTTTGCAGGTTTGGATCCTGGGCATGGACCTAGCACTGCTCATCAAGCCATGCTGAGGCGGCATCCCACATAGCACAACCATAACGACCTACAGCTAGAATATGCAAGTATGTACTGGGGGGGTTGGGGAGAAAAAGAAGAAGAAAAAAGATTGGCAAAAGATGTTAGTTCAGAGCCAAGCTTCAGAGAAAAAAAAAACTGCAGATTCTGATTCATATGTATGTGCTGGGGTCTGAGATCCCGCCTTTGTCACATGGACCCAAGTGAGCTGATGCTTCTGGCCCCTGGACCACACTTTGAGTAGCAAGGGTCTAATGCACCCGCCAGATGGGGCCTCAAAATAAAGTCAGTAGGGTTCAAGCCAGGAGACCTTGGTTCTAATCCAGCCAGCACAGTGCAGTCCCAGACAGAGTTCTTTGAAGCTGGACAGACCTTGACCTAGAGGCCAGCCAGCCCCTTGCTGGTTGGGTAGCTTTAGAGAAGTTGGCTAATTTCGCTAAGACTTGGTTTTCTCTTTTGGAGACGGGAGACAAAAGTGCCTACATCTCATTAGGTGGCTTGGAATATTAACAGGGACCATGAACATAAAGCACCCAATGCAGGACTGGGCACATAGTAGGTATTAGTAATGTTAGTCCCTATTAATTCCCTAACCTTCAACTACCTAGATTTTGACCCTAATCAACTCCCTTAACCTTTCTGAGCCTGCACTTGAAGCCTGTGAGCCAGCCCATTGGATTTCTGCATCTGTTTTCCTATTATGGTCCTGGGTCCTAATATTTCTGTGGCCTCTGCCTGGGGCCCGTCTGCCTGATTCTAGGTACTTCCACAAAAGGTGCGCCCCAAGGTACTCAGGAGGCATGTCTGTCATGTGCTCGCCTGGGGCTCAGCCAGACAGCAGGAAGATGGATCCCCATGTCGTTGGGAGTTGAGAACCCTAACTCTCAAACTCCTGGTTTGGGACTGCTGCACCCTAAATGCCAATAGGGAATGGCGTTCAGCTCAGGAATGACAGGACTCTGTGATCAAAGGAGGAAGATGAAACTGCGGAGGTATAATTTATTAATAAGGGATAAAGAGAATGCTAATTAGGGCAGAGCCAGCAAGAAGGCAAATTCCCAAAGTAAAACTTTAAGGAATGCTCAAATGACTACCATTTTAATTAAAAGTATATCACCATACAAATGGCAAGCCACCCCCCCACAATGTGGCTGTGTGAAATGCGCAAGCAGCTGCATCTTCAAGGGGCTGGGAGCAATGAGTGAACCCAGGGCGGGCTGAGCCGGAGTCCCGCCTGGCCCTCATCGAGCTCTCCATTGCCTGTCAGGCGTGGGGGCTCCCCGGCTACCCTCTGCACCCTTCCTTCAAGGGGCAGAGCACGGCCACATCTCCTGCACTGCAGTTCGCCAGAGTCAAAGCTCCGATCCTAGGACCCCGCCCCCTCCTCTGCCTCCTTTCCCATCCAGCAGCCTCCACCATTGTCCCAGTTCCTGTCTCACCTGCTTTCCCGGGGCCACCCAAGCCACCCTCCACATGAGTGCCTGGGTGCTCTCGCTTGATGCTAACCCATCACATGCCTCATTTGTCTGGAGACCCTCCAGTGGCTCAGTGGTCACCACACCAACAGAGTAGCAATGGTTTACGGCGTCCTTACCATGTGCCAGGCACTGTGCTAAGCATTCCTTTTACATTCACGACAACCCAAAATGACAACTGTCAACCCCACTGCAAAAGTGACAACACTGAGCTCAAGGGACATGAAATTTCGGGGCCAGGCACACACTTCAGAAGAGTCAGAGTGAGGATTTGAACCAAGATCTGAAATGCACTGCAAAGCCTTGTTCTTAACCGTGAGCCCGCACGCCCCCCATGGCCACTTTGCAGGACGCTGTGGGAAGTCCCCTGAGGGACTGCAGGCCTCTCAGAGTTGGCCTCATCGCCTCCACACCCTCATCCCCACTGCTTCAGACACTGCCGGGGTCCCCTGCAGTGCCAAGCTCCTTCCTGTCCCCTGGGCATCTCCATGGGACTCTGTAGATCTCTGCACTGCCCTTCCTTTAACCACCTCCTAGAAATCTCTCCTCACCGGCTGGGCAGGCTGCCTGCTCCCTCTCCGTGCTTCATCTTCCCTGTTCTCACCTCCTTCATTGCTCTCCCTCCACGAGGCACCGAGCCCCCAGGAGGCAGGGACTGAGCTAGTCACCTTGGCATTCACAGCCCCCAGCACAGGGCCTGCACAGAGCAGATGCCCAACAAGTGTTCGCCAAAATCATCCCCCCACCCTTTAGCCCTGCCCTGCAGCCGACTCTGTGCATACAGCAGGGTGCAGACTAGATTAGGTCCCTCCTCTGGGGAGCTGGCAACCTAGTGGAGGAAGAAAGCAAGAAGTAAACAATAAATGAACAAGATGACATCTGCTGGTGGGAAATGTTCTGCAGGAACTCAAGCAGAGAGATGCAATAAGGAGTAACTGGAATGATAATCAGGGAAGGCCCATGAGACTGCGCCACATGAATAGAGACCTGAATGACGAGAATGAGACACATCCGCAGGGGGGATGGCAAGTGCAAATGTCCTGAGGTGGGAACACATCTGGCATGCCTGAGCATAAGAAGGTGCCCAGGGTGATAGAGAGGATTGAGAGAAAATGTGTGTCCTAGAGAAGGTTTCGGGAGGAGATGGTTCCAGGAGGTGGGGAGAACCTGGTTACAGTGGGGTCCAGCTCTCACCCAGCCCTGCAGGCAGACACCACAGGGAGAGTTCTCAGCAAGGCAGTTCTCAGGACATGTGGGGAAGCAGCCAGCTGCTGACCTCCTTAGGAGGGGGAGGAAATTGTTTACACCAATGGTTCTCAGCCCTGGGGAGCGGGCAGGTGCAATTTTGCCCCTTAGGGAACACTGGACGATGCCTGGAGATATTTTTGGTTGTCTCAACTGGGGGTGGGGGATGCTACTGGCATCTAGTGGGTAGAGACCGAGGATGCTGGTAAACATCCTAAAATGCATGAGACAGTCCCCTAGCACTGAGATTTACACTAAAATCCTGGTTGAAACGCTGACAGAAACTGACTCTGGTCAGCTTCAGGATTGGGCCTAGGCCAATAGCCAGCTTTGCCCTATCACTCAAATCCATGTTTCCCCTCCCACCTCCTGCTCGGGAAACCTCAGGACAACAGAGAAGACTGAGTAGCTTTCGCCAGCCCCTCCCTGACCAAGGGAATCCCATTCAGCACCATTCTGTGTGGACACCAGCCCTTGACTTGCAAAAATGTGGTCTAAGAGAGCACTGGACTCTGAGTCCACAGGATTAGGTCTGAGTTACCTCTATACCCAACATCAGTTGCCTCCCTCTCCAGGACTCACTCCATTTCCATGAGAGCATGGGAGTCCCTGAGACAAGTTACATTCCCCGTTTATGTGGGGCAATACCCTCTGATGCTCCCTTGTCGTATTACGAGAAGGGGCTGCCCTTGGGCTCTGGCCACGAGGCTACGAAGTTTGGTTTGAGAACCACACGTCAATCCCAGCAGGGAAGCATGGGGGAATCTCCTTAAGGAGCCAGGTGCAGCCTGCCTCCACCACTGTGGGTGGCCTGCCCCCTTCCTGATCTCAGTTGCCTCATCTGTGAAATGGGACTAATAATACTTACCTTGAATGGTTCTTTCTGATGATTAACGATTACATAAATCTCCTAATAGATGCTCCAAGTGCTGCAGCTAGCACTATTGTCAACATAATGCCTGAACCGGAAGAGAGCTCAGCATCACTCTGCCCAACATCCTCATTTTATAGAGGGAGAAACTGACGCTCAGGAAAAGAGGAGACTGGCTTGTTTTCTGGGTTCGAGGAAGGGGGAGCAGACAATCTATGCACGTGCTACTGATGAGGAAACTGAGGCCAGGGTGGAACCCAGGTGAGCTCAAAGATTCGGTCCTTCTGGACAACACCACGTAGCCATTGCCAGGTGATGTCACGTGTCACAACATTGGCCAGATGACACCAAGCTCTGCATCCTCAGACCGAAGCCCCAGAAAGAGGCACCATGATGGCATCTGCCTCTGAAGAAGAGCTTAAGTGCCTGAGTTTGCATCTGGGCTGGAGCTGGCCCGTGAGTGTCCACGCTGGAAACTCTGCAGTCCTCCAGCTCAGGCCTCACACTTGCATTTTTTCCTCTCTCTCCTCTATCACTCTCTTGGTGAATTCACCAACTCTCCCCACCGTTATCACCATCTATACACCGGAAACTCCCAAACTGACTATATCCCATTGATTCTAAGACACACAGTTTACTGTCTCGGAAGTGGGGCCGTGTCCTAGTTTACCTGGCAGGGTTTTTTCTTATAGTACATAAAATAATGGGCATCTTAGATTTGATGAAACATGGTGCTTATTTACCACAGGAGACCGCTTAAATCCCAGACTCATCAATCGCAAAGGCTTTTCAACCTCTCCCTTCAGATGGGGAATAAACATCTCAAACGCAAATAACAAAATTGAGATCCCCACAGCTCCCCCATGTCAGCAACTGAAATTGCATCTTCCAGTCATTCAGCCAAAATCTTGGAGTCATCCTTGACCCCTCCCTTTCTCTCCCAATCTACATCCAAGCTACCCACAAATCATGCTGATCCACTCAGAAATAAATCCTGACTCCGACCACCTCCCCCTAACCCACCACCTCCATCCTCATCCCAAGCCTCCTTGTCTCTCCTGGACCATTACTGCCTTCGCCACAGGCCTCCTGGTCTCCCAGCTCCCCGCCACAGTCACTCCCTGCCTCATTACTCTGTCTGATTTTTTAAGTAACTTATAATTAGCTGAAATGATATGCATTTATTTCTTTCCACATTCACCGTCTGTTTCCTCCACCAGAATGAGCCCCATGAAGGCAGGGGTTTTGTCTCCCTTGTCAAGTGCCTGATCCCCACCTTCTAGAACAGCGCCTGGCAGACACTAGGTGCTCCATAAATGTTTGTTGAATGAATTATTTCCCACAGGATGATGCTTTCGAGGGAGCAGGGAAGTCAGACAAACCTGGATTCAATTTCTGATCTACCGCTCTGAGGCTGTGTGAGGTTCATTTAAACTCTCGGAGTCTGTCTCTCATCTGCGTAATGGGAACAACGATAGGCACCTCTCAGGGCTGACGTGAGGATTAAATGAGTTAATGGGAGCAAAGCGTCTGCAGGCTGGCAGCGCTGAGCAGCGGCTCTGTCGTTGTCGTTCATCACGATTATTACTGCTGACACTCCCACCTCTAGAGGGAGCCACCGAGCTCCGGGGCTGATCAAACCGCGGCACATTTCGGCGGGCGGGGAGCTCAGAGCACCAGCGCAGCGGTGCGCGTGCACCGGGGGCGGGCGGACGGAGTGGGGTCCTCGCCATGTCAGACACCGGCAGTGTGACCCTGGGCAAATCATCGAAGCCCCCTGAGGTGCAGTGTTCTCACGCATGAAGAGGAGGTAATGACCAGCTCTAGTGCGTGCGATCGGTACGAGCATTTCTGCCGCACGCACACAGCGCACGGTAAATTCTAAGTAACTCTTAACTGACATGATTACCGCCTAACCGGCTTCCCCACCGACGCAGAGCGCCCTCCCCGTGGTCCTGAGCCCGGGGCGCTGCCTTCCTGCAGCTACACGCCGGGGAAGGAGCCGGCAGCTGCTTCTCTGTGACCACAGCGCTGTCCTGGGGAACAGCGACCCCGTGCCCGGCCCGTCTCCACTCCCGCCTCCTTGCCGAGGGGACCAGATGCTAATGCCCGGCTCTGGTCCTGCCTGCAACCTCCCCGCCCTTTCCAGGGTGACCTGGGGAGGGAACGGTGATCTCCTGCTGCCACCAGCGGGCCTTGCTGGGCCCACTGATTTCCACGGGGGGCGGGGCGATGGGGAGCCTTTGACTTTTCCCTTCTAAATACTCTGCATGTGCTTCCAGCAACCTCTACGCTCTCAGTGAAGGAGGTAAATGGCGGAAAGCAGATTTGTTTTTTTCTTCTCTAAAGAAACACTGTTGTTCCACTCTAACTTATTTTCCTAACTGGAGCTCCAGTAATTCGGAAGGCAGAACCCCGTGCACAGCAGGGTGTCCTCTGATCTCCTTACCAGACACTGAGTGATGTCAAGAGGCTGTGTACTGTGTGAGGAGGCCGGGACCCCTGGGTGCTGCGTCCTACTCGCTCCCCAGCCCCAGGATCCCACCCCACCCCACCCGCCCCCGGGGAGACCCTGTACCTCTGCCGAGCCCCGGTGGTGACTGAGACAGAAAAGGTTCCTGAGCTCCTGGGGCTTACGTTCTAGAGAGGGGAGATGCGCACAAAGAGAGACTCGAAGACAGAAATAAGGTAATTTCTGTCAAGGTAAGGGCTCTGAAGAAAAAGAAAAAAGTGATGTGTTAGAGAATTATTGGGGATGAGGGGTCTCAGCTGCCGCTTTGGATGGGGTGGTCCAGGAGGGCCTCTCTGAGGAGGTGACATTTCCATATCTTTCACTCAAGTACACACTCCCTTGAGGTCAGGGAGCAGTGTGTATCCCACACAAACCCAGTGCCCAATCCACACCCGTGTGTTAAACGTTGACATCCATACACGCGGGGAGCTGTAGCTGTTTGTATCTGCGACCGCTTCTTAACCTTGCGACCAATTCAGTGACTTCAGCTTGTACTTTCCAAGCTCTCATCCAAGGGAGAGGCTGCAGTGGAGTTTCTATGAGTTGCCAACAAAATGAGAAAAGGAAGAACAATGCTGGGAGTTTTCGCACAAAAATCTAAATGCATTTAATTTACAGGGCTGTCATTTTATTTTGAGATCAGCTTCCTTCCTACTTGGTGTGTGTGTGCTAAAACGTCCTTTCTTTTACAAAATGATGGGGCTAGGAGACGTTCCTTTTTTAGGCTCCTTTTTTCTTCAGTGTCCTCACTTGGCAAGTATGTTTCTGCCCATTCTTAAACAATTTGTTGCTCTGTGAAATCCAGACCCCTGAGGACCACTGTTTCACAGCCTCTCCACTTGGCAGCCTAAAGGTTAAGGCAGCAGGCTTCCTTCTGGAGGGGAGATGGCAGGCTCCTCCCCAGCGCCTCTGCACACCTGCCAGATTGATCCCCTTGGGGGTGGGTGATGGAGCTCCAGGTGTCTGGAAGTTAGACAGTGCAGATGAAAAATACAGTCATCTGCAGTCTCAGAAGAGGAGGAGAAAAAAGATTCATCCTGTACACAGCCCACACAGCAGTGTCCCCCCCTAACCAGCAAAATACTCATTATTGTTACAAATTTGTCCGGGAGGGGGACATGCAGAGACCAGGAGGTCGTGAGAAGACAACAACTGCCCAGAGCCCACCAGGACTCATTTCCAGGGGCTTATGCAAAGGTCTTCCTCCAAACCACCTCTTTTCTTTTGCTGCGATTGCTTTTTTGTTCCCCTCTGCCCCTCCCTGGCCCTGTAGAGGTTAGAAAGGTGCAGCTGGCAGGGGGAGAGGCAGGAAGAGTGTGCGGATGTTTCCCTGATGCAGAAGTTATTAATCCCTCATGCCTGCCTGCCTGCTGCCAGACCACAGAGCAGGCACGCACGCGTGTGCTTTAATGAGGCTCCTGGAGAACGCCCTCCCCGCGCCCCCACTGTTCCTTAGGAGAAACAAGTGCAGCCTGACTCCCAGGATTGGAGGGAGGAAGGGGGTTGTCTCTGGGGACCGGACTGCTTGGCATCCGCAGCCCACTCTCCCCTCAGGGGAGACTCAGGGGAGCCTGTGGACTTCCCCACGGTGGGAGTTCTGGTGGGAGATGGGCTCCCCGACTCAGAAGGGACCACCCCAGACCGCGACTCAGGAGCCGGGGTAAGAGCACATTTCAGCTAAGACCCTGAGACAGACAAGAAGATGTCATATACTTTGCAGAGTGCAATGAGAGACCAAAAGGCAGAAGTTCATGGTCAGTGTCTGATAAATTCAAGAGCGTGCTGGATTGGGAGAGAGATGCATGGCGGGGGGGGGGGGGGGGGGGGGGGG
>NC_060280.1:11094943-11112932 GCF_021613505.1 Equus quagga
GGGGGGGCGGAGTGTGTGGCCGTGGGCTACCACCCCAAGCCTAGAGAAAGTGGTTTCAATGAGCTGGAGAGCCTGAAGCATGTGCACTGGAGACTGGAGGCGTCTTGGGCTGGTGCTGCTACAGCCTGAGCAGGTTAAAAGCAGGGAGCATGGCTGTTGGGAGAGAGAGAGACAGGGAGAGGCTGTTCCCTGGATAAAAACTGCACCCTCCCTCCCCAGCAGGAAGCTCAGGGACCTGGGACTCCATAGGAATGTTGGCCATAGGGGACCATTTGGCACAAAGAAGAGCTGCTGCTGCCTTATTCCTAGGCTGTGTGGGTACAAATTAGCATTTTCCAGATGTGGGTTCCCTATGAAGAGAGAGCTGGCCCAGGGAAGAGATAGGACTCAGCAGAAAGAAAGCTTCAGGCTTCCTATGGGGCTGCCAACCCCGTGGTGACCTTAGGATCAAGTGCAATCAGCTGGGTCAGGGGACCTGCAGGGGAGAGCCCCCAGCAATATGGGCGTCTCTGAGAAAGTGTGCAAGAGCTCCGCTAAGCGCTGGCTTCAGTGCCTGCCCCACCAAGGAGCACAGAGCCGATTTACAGCTCAGCAGCTGAGTAAGCACTCTCCTCTCCTACCTTCTCCTCCTCCTTGCCCGTCCTGGAGCTTACGGTCAGTGAACCAGGGCGAGGAGGAACGGAAAGAGAGACCAGCCCGACCCTTCCTGCTCCCGAGACAAGGCTGGCCCTGAAGCCGGCCTGGGTCCTGGAGCAGATGGATGTTTAAATCAGACACAGAGGGGGAGCTGATACACAGGACTGGGTGCTCCAGTCCTAGAACCGAGACTGTGTTTTGTGACTTCAGGTAACATAAAATATTGCTAACAGTGAATGGCAAAGTCACAGGGCCTCCGAGTTTTCATTTGGGGGCAGGAGAAAAACTTCATTGAGAGACAAATATGCAGTTGTTCTGTGCTCCCCAGAGTTGTGCTTGATTACACAGGAATCAGGAACCAGGAGGAGCCTCCGGCTGGGGTCACAGAGGCAGCATAAGCCATGTCCTGTGTCCAGGGGCATGTGGCCAGGCTGCCGGTGGGAGGCAGCCGTGCAAGCCGATGCGGTAGGGGCCGCCATGGCATCCTTGGCAAACCAGTTCTAAGGCTCAGTTTTGGTGGGCACCCAGCTGGGTCCTGGTCGCCCCAGCTCCCCTCCTGCCTGCTGTTCTGAAGCCTCGACCTCCCGTTTTCTCGGCAAGTCCGAGAGCTCCCCCAGTCCTGTCGGCGAGCTCATTTCCCACTGCCGCAGGCGCGCTTCCTGTTTCTTGTAATCAGGAGCCCTGATGAATATCCCCATCTTCCCCTGGTCCCTTAAACTGGTGGGCAGAGCCAGCCTCAAGTCCTCCCCCAGCATCCCAGGCATCTTCCTTGCTTGTTTCCAGCTGGAGACTCCAGATCTCATTTTATCCTACCCAGCGTGGAACATTTGGCCAGGTTACCCCAACCTGGATCCCACCTCCGGCCGTACAGTCTCCGTGACCGTGCGGCAGAGCATCTGAAGTCAAACCCTGGCTCTGTGGGCCCAGGGACCTTGGGAGAATGACTTTTCCTCCTCTGTAAAGTGGGTGCAGTAATTGTCCTAAGGATAATGTCCAATTAGAAGGAATGATGCCATCTGAGGCACAGAGCACATTACCTGGTGCATAGTCATACTCAGGGCCCGTCAGCTAGTAGCCGTGGCAGCAGTGGTGGGATCAGATGGCACGGTGACAGTAACAACGCTAATAGGAACAGCTGCAGAGGTAGAAACGGTCTCTGGACTCTCGCATGAAAGAGGAAGAATGTTTGTTTAAAATACTGGTTTCAGGGTCTCTTTGTTCCACAAAGGCTTATTCTGAGCCCTAATCGAGCATGTTAAATGAACATTCTGAATTTTAAAAATACCCCCAAATTTAGACTAAGCTTAGAATCATGTGTAAAATCTATGCCCACGCAAAGACAGGAGGGGAAAACCAGCACGATAAGGTTATGGGGTCTAGGAGGAACATTTTCCCGTTAGAATTTCCTCTTGTCATCTTTGTTTCAGGAAAACTGTCTCACAAGAAGAAAATATCCCTGAGACTGGATAAGTTTTGATCGTGCGTTTGTATCATCAGAGGGGAATGGATGCCTGAACCCGCCTTCCACTGTAGGGCCCTGGGATGAGCAAAAATAAAAAGACAGAAAGGACAGGTCTGCCTTGGTGACAACGTGGGAATAGGGCTATGGACATGTGCAGGGTGACGCTGAGAGAATGAACCTTTCTTCTGGGGCAACGGTTTACAATGGCCACCTAAACCTTGGCCTCCCCTGACAGGGAGGTGGACCAGCACTCAGGTCACCAAGACCTGGACTTTAGCTCTAGGACATTTGTCCCAGGATGTCCTCTCCTGTCTCCCTGCTGACCAGCTGCCCATAAGCGGGAAGACTGGCTTTTATGGACCAAGGCTCCTCCTCACAGCACCCTCAGCCATCATCAGATAGACAGCTGGGATTACATATCAGTGAGGGACAACGGTGAGACCCCCAAAAACAAAGAGAGGGCAGGAAGGAGGCCTTGTCCACGGGGTAAGAAATGCAGGATGGGGACAGGCCATTACAGGACGCCATGTGTGTTTCTCCTGCCAGCACTTAGCGGGAATGAGGCTGTGCCCCCAGTTCTGCCCACAGCCCCCCATCCAAGAGAAGTGCCCACGTCGCAGAGGTCTCCTATCACAGGGGCTTCGCAACCTCAGTTAAAGTCCTTCTCCAGCGAGGCTCCTTGTCAACACCTCTCAGAACAAGACGTGTGGTTTCCACGTGACTGACAACAGACCACAGGCTTCCCCAGCCTGACCTCAGCTTCCTCCATTTCACTCAGGTGGAACTGGGGATAGGCCGTGAAGGAAGCTATCCCATACCACTTACAGAATTTCTGCCGGAGAGTTTGGGGTGGGCACACGGCAAAGGCTGAACGTTTCCGATGATCTGAAACATGGTGTCGGAAGAGGCTCTAGCTGGGCCACCGGCTTGCTGTGTGTCCTCGGGAAAATCATGCACCACTCTGGGCTCCAGCTTCCCCATCTGTCAATGGTGGGGGTTGGACAAGAAGGTCCTTTCTGGCTCTGATGGACTCCAGTTCTGTGAAATCCTCTCTGGCTTAGGATGCTGTCCTCTGGCTTGAAGTGATGACCCAGACAGCCATTTGAATGCAGGTTGACATTTATTTTATGGTGAAGTATGGATATCATTCACGGGGTAATAACCTGGGAGCCAGTTCAAACCAGAGATTAATAGGAATAAAAAAAGTCTCTGCAAATTGGCTTAAATCTAATTGTGTTTCTACAACACTGGTCTCACACAGCACTGAACCTGAACTTGAGTGTCTCTTTGCTGAGGTTCAGGGACCTGGACATTGCAATTCCAAATAATCATTGTAGAAAGCCCAGAACTTCTAAGGAATTCATAGGAAAAGGATACCGTGTCCTGGAGAAGTCCCTGGAGTTTAAGTGGCTTAAGAAAATTTGGGAGTGGTGCCCTGGGTTTCCCAACATGAAATTCAGATCTTTAAAAAAACCCGAAAATCCCAGGTGAGAATGGAGGCAGGACACCCTCCCTCCCTTTGCAAGGGCCGGCCCTTTTATGCCCAGCACCCACCACCCCAGTGCTATGTCAGCGCACCATCTCCACAGCCAGCAGCCTCAGGAGCTTCAACTTAATAGGGCAATGAAAACATCAACCTCGCCAGACGTGTCCGCCCCACGCCAAGCCGGCTGTGGACCCAGGGGTTCAGAACGCAGCCGGCCATCTGTCATAAGGCACTGCTGTTAACTGCCGTGCTAACGAGCGAGGTTTGAATTGGAGGCACGAAATGCACATGCAGATTGAGACGCAGCTCTGAAGCACTGGGTCCTGTCCCTTTACAGCCTGGCGCGGGCTCCAGGATGCAAAGGTAAGGGTGGCCCAGTCATATCGCAGGCACAGACCATGCATAACCCAGTCGGCAGATAGTCCACATAGCAAGTGTTGAGAATTTTTCAGCCAGGTGCTCATTCTTCCATCTATCCATCTACCCACTCAGCAACTACTGGCTTTATGGTGACACTCTGTCCAATGCCAGGGCTCCAGAGATGATAGTGACACGGTCCCTGTCCCCAGGGGATCACAGCTTAGCAAATACAGCACATACACTGTGACAAGTGCTAGGAGAGAGGTCACCCTAGGGGCTCGGGAACATAGAGGAGAGCTTATCTGACCAGCCTGGGGTATCAGGGAAGACTTCCCGGAGGAGAGAATGCCTGAGCCAAATCTTAAAGGAGGAGCAGAAGTTACCCAGGGAAAGAACAGAGGAGGGCATTACAGAGGGTCTAGGAAGTCAAAGAGATCACCAAAGTCTGAGGAAGCACAGGGAGTGGGGTAGGGCCCGGGTGTGCGATGGGGGAGTGAAAGTGGAGACGCTGGGGGTGCAGAGTGAGGAGCTGGGGAGGCAGATGGGGTGCAGATGGTGAAGAGCAATTACTCCACAAACCTTGCCCAAGCTCCTGCACTGTGCAAGGGAGGGCACTAGGTCAATGTGGGCCCTGCCCTCAAGGGACACGAGCAAGGGATGCAGGTGGTGGCACAAAGTGGTTCAGAAGGAGAAATGTCAGCAGCTGAGTTAGTCAGAGAAGGTCTCGATGGCGAGGAAGCCAGAGCTGGGCCTCCCACTGCAGGCAGAACCGGGACAGGGGAGCAGTGTCACCAGCCAGATGCTTCGCATGTGTCAACTCATGAAATCAATGAGGCCACGCCATCCTCCCATTTTCCAGGTGAGGAAACTGAGGCCCAGGGAGCTTAAGTAGTTTGGCGGCTGGGAAGTGGCAGAGCCAGAATTCTGATCCCTGGTGTGCCTGACTCCGAAGCCTGTGCCCTACCCACTACAGCAGGCTGCTTCCCAAGGCCTTCCTGGTAGAGGGGACAGTGTGCGCAAGCGTGGGGGGACGTGTGGAGGACACATAGGAGGCCATAAGAGAGCAGAAGAGAGCGTGTGAGGGAGGAGACTGGAGCCTTGTGTGTGGGGGGATGGCCTCCAGAGAGACCCAGGCTGCAGCTGTGGAGTCCAACAGCTCATGGACCGGTGACTCACCCTCTCTGGGCCTCAGTTTCCTCCCTGGAACTTGGGGACCTCACACCTCCTTCTTGTGGGTGTCACTAGAATTCAGTGAAACAATGCAAGTAGAGTGCTTAGGACATGGCCTCGCACCTTGTGAGTCCTCAGACATGGATGATGATTTTAAGCAACAGTCATCGTTATTCCCAATAACAAGAATAACTCTTAGTAAAACCCCGGGGGTAGGTTGGGGCCAGCACCTGGAGAACTCTGAGCGCCAGCTCAGGCATGTGGTCTTGTCAACACAGGGAACCGCAATGAAAGGTTTTAAGCACAGACATGAAATGACAGCTTAGATCATTTTCTCCTCTCCTCCAGAACAACACAGCAACTCCCTTCAGAAAGTTCATGATTTTCCTCCCGCACAGGAAAATTGTGTCACAATGAAGAGAGGCCCTTTCAAGGCCTGCAAATGCTGGCCACGTGGTGCCAGTGGGGGGTCAGAGTGACTGTCTAAACGCTGGGCATCTGCCACAAGGAGGCTGAGAAGGGCCTCGTGGGCTCCTGCTGGGGTTGGGGGGCCTGGATACCCCCCGCTAGTGAGGAAGGGGAGCAGGCTGGAGTCTCCACGGCTGGCCCCTTACTGCTGACTCTGTGAGCCTCTTGAAGGTGTGAGGCAGCATCGCGCAGCCATTTATCACCAAATCAGAAGGCTCTGGAGGCCACGCTCCAGTAACCATAGAAACAGGCACTCTCTGGACCACTCCTCTCTTTATTAAAAAGGATGAGGCTGTGGGTCCCCTGCTCCAGTGATGGGAGTGGAGATGGCTGAGGGACAGGAGGCCTTTGCGAGGGGCCTGCTGTGGCTTCCGGTCCAGCCTTCCTCATCCTCTTGCTGGTCTGCAGAAGGAAGTTCTGTGGGGGTTCTGAGCTGCGTAGCTGCCCCTGAGGAAGGTGAGAGGGAACTGGATCTCTCTGGCACTAGCACATCCTTGAGCCCTTCTACTCCCTCGTGACCTGGCTGTGAAGGAGACCTCATCTTCCCTTTACAAATAGAGAAATGTGGCCCAAAGGGGCAAATGATATGTCCCAGCCACGCAGCTAGTAGGCGGCTGGCTGCACCTGGACTCCTGTCTGTCTAAACTCCAAAACCCCGGTTTTAACCCCTGCCGCATTCGAGCTCTCAGACCAGGGGTGGGAGAGATGATGGTTGGCCAGAGCTCTTCAGAAAAGGGACCAAATGGTAGCGGCCAAAGAGAAAGGAAGGAACCAGCTGATCTCTGGTCCCAAGCCAGGCTGGGGGACACTCCTGGGTTTGCATTCCCCGAGTGACCTCGGGCAGTTACTTATCTGCCCTGATTCTTGCATGCTCATCTGGAAAATGGATCTTGAAGGACCTACTTGCATGGTGGTTGTAAAGATCAGAGATATGATGTTTAAGCCTCTGGCCTTCAATAAGTGCTCGCTGACGGCAGCTCTGATTAATGGGTATTGTCACAGAGCTGCAGAGAGGATGGGGCTCCTCAAATAGACCCACTAACGTGTAAGAGAAGCCAAGAACAGAACTGTGAGCTGGGCGGGGCATGAGCATCTTCTCCCTCCCTGACGTGAGGCTCTTGGAAGCCATCCTTTACTGCTAAGCACTTACACACATTACCTAACTTCCTCTCTCCCACAACCCAGAGAGACGAGTGTTACTCTCCCATGTTACAGGAAAGGAAACCGAGACTCAGAGACTAAACGACCTGTCACCTAAAGTCAGCCAGCTCCAGCCTGTCAGTCTCCAGAGCCCGCGCTTTTCAGGGCCCTAGTCCCTGCTGCTCTGGCTCACTGCTGCCTCCCCACGGCCACTCAGGAGCTGTGGACTGGCCTCTGGGCCCATGGTTCTCCAGAAGGAAGTCCTGTCTCTGCTCTTGGCCCTCACACACTCCTCTCAGAGGGTCAGCCAGCAGTAGCATGTGATTCAGCCACTCTTCTGAGCCCAGTGGTCAGCACTGACCACCCAACATGAATGATCCAAGCTGAGGACTTTGCTAGGATGTGGGGAGAAGCAGGGTTCAGCTTGGAGTCTGTGGATCTCCAGGCCCACACCCCTCCTGCCTCATTACCAAATGGTTGGAGGACCCAGACTCAGGCTTCCAAGGGCCAGTGAACCAGCCGGGCAGGCACACGGGCCCCTTGAAGGGATTCCCAGGCTGGCCTCCCTCCCCCCTCCATCAAAGCACAGCCACAGCTCACAATGAGGGCCCGGGGAGCTGTGAAATGCCCATTTGCCACAATTAGCAGATGAGTCATGAAATGTCAGTGGCAGCCGGCAGAGGCCTCTGCTCTCCCAAGGCCCACACCTGTGCCTCCTGTACGTGCCAGATCAGGACAGAAGCCAGCAGAGTGCCTGGTACCCAGAGACTCCTGGAGACACACGGCTGGGTTCCCCTGCTCTTCCTCCCCGAAATCCAGACTGTCTTTGATGTTATTGGGAAGCTCATGTTCTCATAAAGAGGCCTGTGCTTAGAGTCTCCAAAGACAGGGTGGAGTAGGGGAGGGGCCCCAAAGGAGCAGAAAGGAGGAAGGAGAGAAGAGGGAACAACATCTGCAAAGACCCTGGGGCAGGAATGAGCTGTCATGGGAATGGAGAGCAGGCCACGGGGCTGGAGCACAGTGAGGTATGAGGATCAGGAAGGGTCCAGACAGGTGGGGCAGGGACGACTGGGGGCCCCGTGGGCCATAGGGAGGGTTTTGCCGTAGAGCAGCATCCCATGACTTCCTCCCATCTACACTGGAAAGTCCTTCAATGCTTTTCTAGATGTCAGCAGCATTTTCTGATTCATCTGTAGATGGCCATACTTGCCTGAAAATGGGCCAGCTTCGGCTTCTGGGCCACAGACTGGTGAGGTGCCCACGCACGCTGGTTTACGGGGGCATCGCACGCAAGAGGATTAGAAGCTGCCACATACTTCCCGCGGTCTGAGGCCGGAGGCTGCCTGAGCGTGGGGGAGGGCCCAGCTCCGAGTGCCCTGGCAGACACCTCTGCCTCCCTTGGTCCAGCCAAGAAAGGACGTCAGGGCCCTCAGGCCCAAAGAGAAGAGCTGAAGAAAGTCCTAGCCGGGGAGAAAGAGCTATTCCTTCAAAATGCTTCCATCCTGCTCAGTTCATCAAATCTGCTTTATGGAGCAAAAAATAAACACAACCCTAATTAGCAGGTTCATGCTGCAGCTGAATTATCAAAAGCACATCCAGATTCCAGCCTCAGCATCCCCAGGGAAGGCCCGGCATCTCCTGGAGAGGCTCCTGGAGAGGCCCTGCGGGGGTTTGTGGAATCACCTGCCCCTTGGTGTTCCCGCAGTTCGCCTCATTTCCTCCGAGGAGCTCTTTGGTGAAGGACATTCTCCTCCAGGTCTGATCCTCAGTGAACCAGGGTGGGGCCACAGAACCCGGGTTGAGAACCACTCTTTTAGCCACCTCCTCTGGCTGTTTGGTGTGTCACTGGTTCCTGGTGCAACATCTGGATAAGCCTGGTCAAGAGCCTCACCCACCTCTGTGGGCTTGACCTGGAATTCTGGAATGATTCCCAGGCCTTTGGTGCTCAACCACCTCCGCCTTGCAGGGCTAAAAATAACTCAGCCACTTGTTGGCAGGCAAGACAGATGTGAGTCTGGAATGCATGATACTGAACTGAGTGCCAGACACTGATGGGCAATTTGTGGGCACTTCATCCTCTCAACAATTCTGCAACGAGGTGTCATTATCCCCATTGAAAAGATGAAGACACTGAGACTTGAAAACATTTGGTGATTTGCCCAAGCACATGTGAGTGCTCAGGATCAGAACCAGAAAGCCTTGAATTAGGGAAGAGACCTCACAGAGGAGCCCCGGGGCCAGGGCACGCTCTCACGTGGAACCCCTCCAGGCTCCAGGGTGGCTGTGAGTTTCTGCAAGATGCAGCTCTGAAATGGCCACGTAACAGCCAGGGGCGCCAGAGAGAGTGGACTGTGGGGGCGGAGGGAGGGAATTAGCATGATTGTTTGTGCCATTTTCTCACCAACCCAAACCCATTCTCTTCTGCAAAAACCCACTTGAAATTTCACCATTTAAACTTTGGTGACAACTGCATCTGTCATCGTAGCTTTCTTCTTTGTCCACTGAAACTCCCAGCATTTATCCACTATACCCCCGGGTTAACAGGTATGCTTGGGGCACTGTAGGCGGTGACCTTGGTCTGTTGCCAACCCTCTCTGAGCCTCAGATCCTCATCTGGGTGAAAACACCAGGCCAGCAGGGAGCCATTTGGCTTTATTTCACTCCCCATTTCTCCTGCTCTCTCCCTGCAGAGGTTGTGACCGGATGTCAGAGGGACCAGAATGGAGCCAGCCAGAATTGCAAGTGGATTCCACGGTCTTCCCCCCTCCTTCTGCCCCCTGCCCCACGATATCAGCTAAAGGAAAACAAAATGGTGAAAGTAGACGTAGCTCATTTTACTTTCAACACAGGGATGAGCTGTGGTGGAGAAAGAGTAACCCAGGTGTGCAAATTAGCACACGCCTGTAGACTGAAAAGAATCAGCCTCAAAAGAGTTCCCAACTTGGCCTCTTTCATCCACAGCTGGGGAAGGCTTGTGTGGTTTTCTGCCCAAGGTGCTGTTCGCAAGGGTAGCAATTCTGGATTTGGGGGGAGTTGTTTGTGAAAGCTGAAGTTCATTTGGAGTTGTGAGGCTCAAACTGTGATACCGCACCTATGGCTTAAGAGAAAGAAGGGCATGTGTCACCTTTTCCCTTGACAAAAAGACAAAAGTTGCCCACTGATATGGCGGCAGCTATTCTGAGTTCCGCAGCCCCTTTACAGAGCTGGGGTCCCTTAGAGATGTCATAGGATCTCAAGTCTTTACATCCATGGACACACACTGATAACATCCTACTTTGTATCTCCAGCCAGGACATCTTCCCTGAATTCCATACACACATATCCTGCTGCCTATTTGACATCTCCACTTGGATGCCTAAAAGAAATCGCCAACTTAATGTTTTAAAACCAAATGCCTACTATTCTTTTCCAAACCTGCTCCATGTATAGCCCTCTCTCTCAGTCAATGGCAAGCCAATCCCTCTAGTTGCTTAGGCTGAAACCCTTGGAATCATTCCTGATTCTTTTTTCCTCACATGCCTTGTCCATCAGTTAGCCAATCCTGCTGGCTCCACCTTCACAGCATATCCCGGTCCCACCACCTTTGCCACTCCCTTGGGGCCACTGGCCTGAGCCTCCAGCACTGCTCCCTGAATTACTGCGATGAGCTCCTAACACACACTGTTATTTGTACCAAGGGGGAACTGGAAATTAATTTAGTGTACAACCATATACCTTTTATAGAATAATTTTCAAGAATTCCATACTCTAGATTGTTGAACAGCTATTTAACATGATGCTGAAGAATAATCAAGAATTGCCTTGGAAATTGCACATGAAATTGAAAGGTAAAAAAAGAAGGATACATGGAAACTGAAAAGTTATATTCGAAAATGCTGTCTGGGTTCCAAAATTATGGGGATTTAAAGTTTCTTTTTCTATGTTTGTTTATATTTTCTAAAATTAAAAAAGAAATTTCAAAATAGAAAAAATTGCTACTTAAAAAAATAAAATGATGGGGAAAAAAGACAGAAGCAGAGACAATGTGTGGTTGATGAAAACGGAGGGAGAGGCCGCAAGTTCCCCCTGTGACAGAGAACGTGTGAGCTCCAAGTCCTGTGAGCTCCCATTTCACAGATAAAGAAAGAGAGGCCCAGGGATGTATGGGGAGTTGCCCAGAACAATCCTGCCTGCTTTCATGTACTCCTGTGTGCCAGATACCACACAACGTGCTTTATAAAAACAGTAACAGGGGCCAGCCCCGTGGCCGAGTGGTTAAGTTCGGGCGCTCCACTTCGGTGGCCCAGGTTTTTACCAGTTTGGATCCTGGGCGCAGACATGGCACTGCTCATCAGGCCATGCTGAGGTGGCGTCTCACATGCCACAACCAGAAGGACCTACAACTAGAATATACAACTGTGTACTTGGGGGCTTTGGGGAGAAGAGGGAAAAAAAAGGAGGAAGATTGGCAACAGATGTTAGCTCAGGGTCAATCTATAAGAAATAAAAACGATAATATTTGTCTTCAGACCAGCTGTCCCAGGTCAGGCATGCCGCCTCTCCCACTCCATGCCATCCTACAGAAGCTGTAGGACCTGCCCAGAACCATATGGCTGGTCACATTCAGAGCTGGTGTTCAAACCCCAAAGTCCATGCTCTTCACGGCTACTCTTTTCTTCTTTTACAAAGTCCTGAGTTTAGCTGGGAGTGGAGAACCCGGGTTTCCCATCGCCCCGGTCAGCACGCACCATCTAAACCGGACGGTGGACGAGCAGAGTGAAACGGCACGCAGCCCCCAGCACTTCTCCTCCCAGCCTCGGCTCAGCCCAGCACCAGCCTGGGCCGCGGGCCCTCCTCTGGGGGACTCAGGAGTCCAAAGCATCGCCTCCTAAAAGGAGCAGCTGCCCCCGGACAGGCTTTCCGAGAGCTTGGAGCCTGGGGACGGCCTGGGAGGTGGGAGCTCGCCCGGCAGCCTGACCTCCCGCCCAGAACCCTCTCCTGTGATTCCCTCCCGGCAGTAGATGTGGAATTGATTTAGAGAGCATCTCCTAGGGTTAAACATCAAACACGCCTCCAAATCAAATATCAGGGACAAACAGTGTAGTGTGCTGGTCTCTGAGATGAGGAGCAGGTGGGCTCTTCCGGGCTGTGGGGGGGATGTACTGAGGGCCTCCTGTGGCCTGAGGGGGCGAACTGGGCTGGGAGTTGACAAATGTTTTCACCTAATGTGTGAAAAGAAGGGCAGAAGACCAGCAGTGCTGAAGCATTGTTGAGCGGATCTGACGAGAGAGTGTAAGTTAGACTCCGAGTGAACTGAATTGTTGTTCTAGTTCTAAGGGCAACGGTCCCAGCCCTGAGCTCGAAAATGGGCAAATTAAGACTTTCCTGCTGTAGGCACCCAACAGGACACAGTATAAACTGGAGCGCAGAGAGGCAAAAGCATCTTGAGGAGACAGAATGGCCCCCAGGCCTGCAACCTGCATGCTAACTGTGGTGCAGGTCTTAGCATTTTTAAAGAAAAAATATAGGTCAGGCTGGAATGGTGGGGATGCAGTGGAAGCTGGTGTACTAATATTCCAGGGCTGCTGTAACAGAGTACCATAAACTGAGTGACGCGAAAATTGTAACATTTATTGTCTCACGGTTCTGGAGGCTAGAAATCCAAAATCAAGGTGCCCTCTGGGCCATGCTCCCTCTGGGACCCTGCGTGGAATCCTTCCTTGCCTCCTCCAGCTCCTGGTGGTGGCCAGCAAGCCTTGGCACTCCCTGACTTGCAGGCACATCCCTCCCATCTCTGCCTCCATTGTCACATGGCGTTCGTTCTCCTTCCTGTGTGTCTCTCCTCTTCCTACAAAGACACCAGTCCTACTGGACTAAGGGCCCATCCTATTCCCATATGTCTTTGTCTTAACTAATTACACCTGCAGTGGCCCTATTTTCAAGCTGAGTTGCATTCTGGGGTCTTGGGAGTTAGGACTTCAACATATCTTTTTGGGGGATGCAATTCAACTCACAACAGTTGACCATGAAAGAAAAATAGTGAGAGCGTCAGAGAGGGCCAGGATGTATAGCACGTGTCAGGCATCACTGTGCACTGGCCTGTGACCCATCCAGCCCCTCCATGGAGACGCCCTGTGGCTGCTGCCCAGTGACAGGAGCATGGCAGCCACCCCAGCGTGCCACCGCTCTGCAGCCAGCAGCCCTTGATCAGGGACGCGGCCCACGCTGTACAGTTTTCCATGCAAACAGCCACGGCGATGACTAGGTCATTACATATTCACGTGCTCTTCGACACCAGTGGGTTTCGACTTTTTCTGGTTGAGAATAACACCCCTTCAAATACAAAAACTGTGGATGACATGCTCGAAGGGATAAAAAGACGTGAAACACCATGAAACAACTCAGCGATAATCACGTCGCCAACACAGCAGCAGGACCAAGTCTCACCCTTTCTATGAAAGTGCCGGCTTCTCGCACTAGCACGCAGGGTCTATAAGAGCATCCACGGAAGTCACACGGGGCTGGCTGACCCCACCCTGCCCCCGACCCCAGCCTGGGTCGCCGCGTGACTAGAGCTATGTCTTACCCTTTCTGAGCTCTCCTAAGTATTTTTGAAGCAAAGTTCTCAATCTTTCAGGTCAATCATAAGAATTAACTTTTTACTTCTTTCTTATCCACTGCAGGTTGCATGCCCCGCTTCGCAGCATCACCCAAACCAGTGTAAACAGCACGCGTATTCTGTCATTGCAAAAATCAGCTTCACTTGTGGGTCTGACCACAATTTGGTGGCACACCTGTGAAGGGACATGTGGGACATCGGTACAGAGGCACGCTGCTGGAAAACATCTCCAGGACTGACAAGGAGAAGGAGACCAGGGAATTTCCAAACTTTTTTTCTGCAAAGCTGGAAACAGTAAAATAGTGCCTGCCTAACTCTGAGTTATCTAGAAATTCAAATTAGCCATTTCGCCCCATTCTCATGCACGAGCTTTCATGCTAAGAACCTAAAACACAATGTGAATGCACCGCACGTGCTTGTGATTTTAGCCTCCCATCAGGGCTGAAATCTGTCTTTCTCCTTCTCTCCCCCTCCCTCCACGCAGACTCTTGGCAGTTGGCACCTCCATACCTCTCCCCATCCTCCCCACCCTCCTCAGGCTGCTCTCCCAGAGAACAGGTTCCAGCCTCATCTGTGATTAAGGCCCAGCCTCTGGGCTCAGCGGCTGCCCAAGAAAGGAAGCTGCCAGCTGGAGGTCTCAGTTACAGCGAATGAAAGAGTCTGCTTTCCTTGGAGACAGTCAGAGGAGTCAGCAACTGCCACCCACCCCCTCCCTGAGGCCCCCAGCTCTCAACGTTGACCAGACACCCCCCACCTCCTTCCCTTGGGAAGGCACCTCAGGGTCCCAACGGGACCTCCTGGCTGGAGAGCTCCCCAGGGAACAGGGTGGTTTCCTGATGGGAAGGGAAAGAGAGTCTGTCTATTTCCCTCGGAATCTGTCCAGGCACAGCAACATCGAAGACTGGGCTGGGGTACCAAAGGCATTAGGGGGGGCCCCGGAGAACAGAGTGCGGAATTCTGGCCATCATACCCCAGCATGTGTTGTTACTGGCCACGTCCATTCCAATTTGGCAAATGCATCTTTTGGATAGACCTTTGTTTTTCAGTCTGGGCTTGATGTGGAAAGTGCCCTCGGTCAGAAGGGAGAGGCTGGTGTCCACGCCAGATGGCAGGGCCTGCTGCGGAGGGTGCGAGGGGGCTGCAGAGCTCTCCGGGGCCCCCACAGTGGCACAGGCCCAGCGGAGTTGTCACCAGGGCACTGAGACCTGGCTGATGGGGCAGCTGTTCTTATTCTGGCCCTTCTCTCCAGCATCCCTCCCAGAACTGAACAGAAGGATGGTGGACACCGGCAGAGAAACAGCCAGTGTTGCTCGGTGAGAAGTCGACAGCATCTGCTTCCAGAGGCTTTATGGCCCAGAAAGCCTGCATGAGAATCTCGCACTCGCAGCCTGGAGCTTCTCACGTACACACCACCTCCCCCCGCCCCGCGCCCCCCCGCCAGCCACCGTCCATGCCCCCACATGCCTTCCGCACTGTTTGTTTTATAAAGCAGATAAAGCAGCTCTATTGATTGAACATTCTCATACAATTCACCTATTTAACGTATACAACTCAACGGTTTTTAGCGTATTCACAGAGTGGCGCAACCATCGCCACAATCAATTTCACCCCCTCTCCCCCTCCCAAATCCCAAATCCATTTCTGTGAAGAGGCTGAGCGTGGCACCCCTCTTGGCCGCCCGGCCCTCAGCTTCGCTGTCGCCTTCTCGGGTGTTCCAGTAACTCTGGGGGCATTTGCGTATTTCAGAAGAGAACATGAATTAAAATGAGAGAAAACAGTATGGTGTCATAAGAAATTTGGCCTGCTTTACAGAAAACGACCAATAAGAAGAGGATGAATAGCGAGACTTTCGTCAATGAGGCCTGTGAGGAAGAGGAATTGTTAACCTCTTTATAAACTGACTAACCTGATAAAAAAAGGAGCTGAAATATCTCGGTAAAAATTGTTTATACACAAAAAATATCCCCATTAGCACTCTCTCCCTTTCCGCTCATCCTAGGCAACCATGAATCTTCTTTCTCTCTCTATACTTGCCTATTCTGGACATTTCATATAAGTGGGATCATACCTTCCTCACCTTTAAGCGCCCTGGGGGCCCAGTCTAAGCATCCTGGGCTGGTCTGCCAGCGGCGGCCGTGGCGCGGGGCGGGACTGCCTGTGCTGAGGGTAAGGAGCCAAAACCTGGTCCAAACCCTCAAGGGCTCCACCATCCGAGCTTCTTCTCTGTTAGTCGCCAGGTGCCCTGGCTGTTCCCCCCGAGGACAACAGTAGCCCGACAAGACCCACAGACTTGGAGTCAGGAAATTCAGGAGCAGCGAGAGGCTCTGCCATTTGCTGGCTGTGCAAACCCGACAAGTCACTTCAACCTCCCGGACCCGTTCCTCAGCCACAAACCGAGCTTAATAAATGTCTCCCTCACAGCCTTGCAGTGTGGGTCAAACAAGATGGGCGTGTGAACACGTTCATTGTACATCATAGAGCCACACGCAAATAAAGAGAAGCACGGTCCCAGCTCTCTTTGAGTTTATGCACCAAGGCAAGGAGCTGGTCTTCCTGCCCCAACAATATTCTCTATTATGTAGCTGCCAAGGATAACTCAAGAGATGCTGCCCTGAGAAGCCAGGAAAAGAAGAGCTGACCACTTCCCAGGGCTCCCAGTAAGGCAACAACAGCATGATGGGTCCTCACTGGGCAGGCTGCCACACAAAGCGAGGACCATGAGTCTGGACTTGGATCTTTGGACTGGGATGGCACTGGCCTCAAGGGCTGGCTCTGTCCTGTCACCTCTGGCAGCCCAAGTAATCTCCTCCTACCTGTTTGCTCACCTGTACAACTCGGGATAAGAACAGTCATGACCTCATGAGGCATGTGCCAGATTACCTGCGATGAGGTCTTAGCCGAGCTGCATTACTGGTCAACAACTATCGTAGCCACCGCTTGAGTATTATCACAGCCGTAATTATTATTGCTGCTATCAGAGACGGGGCAGAGTATATCCGTGGAGGGCACTGGATCCCACCTAGGTTTAAGGCCAGGTGCCACCACCCCTCTGTGCCTCGGTTTCCTCATGTTTAAAATAGACACAAAAATAGCACCAAATTCAGTGTAACGGTGAGGGTCAATGAGTTCACATGGAGCCATAGAAGAATTTGTTATGATCACTTCCTCAAAAGGTCATCCTCACCCCCTCACAGATCCACAACGGCTGTGGGCATCTTCCTCTCACATGGTCCCCTGTATACCCTCTCTGTCTCTGTTTTCCATTTTAAAAGTCCTTCTGGTATTTCTCCAACTTGTAAAGTAGCTGCTGGCTTTCCAATCCCATCTAACGGTCTGTTTGCACCCGCGAAAATCAGAGACCTGGAACCATTCGCTAGTCCCTCCTGGAAAATACTGACACCCAGAGGAAGGACACCCAGAAGGAGAAGCAGCCCCAGACCTATGCTCAGGGCTGGGGCCCAGCCTGCAATGTTCAGCTCATAGCATTTCTTTCGGGCTGGATGTTTTGGGCAAGATTAAAGCAATTTCCGCAATGTCAGGGGCTCAACTGCCCAGCCCATCAGGACAAAATTCCATTTCTTCCTTAGAGTTCTAAGGGCAGCAAATGTGTGTCTTAAGGGGGTAAACATTGATGAAATCCAAAGAACCAGCAAGAGAAGGTGGGGCAACTGATTATCTTCCCATCTTTCCTCCGCTGATTTATTTATTCTCATTTACCACGCCTCAGCTGGAAAAAGCTGGGAAAAGCATCCTGTGATCCTAGGTTGAATAAATACCCAACTGTCAGTGCTGGGAAGACAAGCTCAATTTAGCTGACTCTTAAATGCCTTTGCATCTCATCCCTAGCCTGGGCTGATCCAGGGGTCAGCATCAGAGTCAGGATCAATAGACTGACTCCTTGACTCCCCTTCCAATGGTCCTTCCTCCCCAGGGCTCTGGGGCTGCTGACCTTTGTCCTCCCCCAAACTAAACAAAAATAAACAAGCGTACAAGCACAGAAGCAGCCCCTTGGACTTCTCCCTAATCCTATCTGGTTCCTCAAATATGGCAGGTAGCTTCTCTCCCCAGGGCGTTTGCACATGTTGCTCTCCCTGCCAGGGCTGCTTTTCCCAGCCCACTTGAAGGAAAGCCCTTCTGATGGCATGGTGTAAAAGCTGACAAGACATTCCAGCCCGTCCAGGGTACAGAGCACATGGACACTCCCGTCCAAACTCTGGGATCCAAGGCTGGGTGCTCCTTTGAGAGCCTGAAGTCCCTGCACTCATGCTAGTGACAGTGTTCCTGTCCCAGATGATTTTGTGTCTTTGCACACACATGCACACACACGGCTGAAGAACGGCGGGCCACACCTCAGTCAGAGAAGGACCAAGCTTAAAAGGATCTGAAGGGCTGTCCCTGCCCCCATCCCACCCTCATTTTGCAGAAGAGGGCACTGGGTCCAGTGCAAGGATGAACTTGCCTTAATTAAAGCTCGGTTCTTTCTCTCTTTTGTTTCCCTGTTTGTCAAACTCGAATCACTTCCCCTCCATCACAGGGGTTTCCAGGACTAAATGAGAGACACAGGCCCTGACTTTCAGGACACGCTTAGTAGGTTTACTGTGGTCCCTTCCTCCCCACACAGCCCTGCTGTGTCCGGATTTTGTTTCGTTTGCTGTCTCCTGAACACTTA